>NC_060268.1:90718865-90778301 GCF_021613505.1 Equus quagga | reverse complement strand
GGAGTGCGCGAACTTAACCACTCGGCCACGGGGCCAGTCCCAAGGCCAACCTCTTAATGACGCCACACAACCTTCCACAAGGAGGGTGCCGACTGCACAAATGGACCCTCTGTGAGAGTGTGGTCATCATGACCATGAAGATCTTGATGGTGATGATGATGAAAGCTGACATTTAATGATGCTTGCCTAATTTACTTTTCTAAGTATTTTATACACACGAACACATCTATACAAAAACACCTCTCTGAGGTGGGTACTATTATTGTTACATCCTATTTTACAGAGAAAGAAACCAAGGACCAGAGAAATTAGGTAATTTTCCCAAGATCACAGAGCAAAATGATTGGTATAGGCTGAGTTTGATCCCAGGCGGTCTGGTCCCATAAGTCACGTTGAGCAGGGTTGGCCAGAGCCGAGCAGGTTGGACAAGGAAGCAATGAAACCCACTTCTCTGCCCTGGCAGTGGGAGATTTCTAGGCACAGCCAGAGAATGAGGTGGGGTGATCAGAGCAAGGCCGGCTTTCCTGGGTGGCTCTCCTCTAAACAACCTCCCCACCCCTGACGAAAAACAGAGTGGCATAGTCTTTAAGTCTGGAGTAAGCTGAAACACCTTATCAGTCATTTATATTGCTATTGTTGATGAATGACGGAATTAGAATATTCTCCATCTGACTTGTGGGAAAGTCATTTTTATCTATATTTTCATATTTATACACGAAGGAATCGGGGCTCAGAGAGAGTAGATAGTTTCCCCCCCATCAGCAGTCTTCCGGGACCCTCAAGACTCAGTTAGATGCCCCTTCCGGGTGCCGCTGGGTCCTCTCCTTAGCCCACAGGGTGCTCATCGCACTGTATTGGCATTGCCCAGTGACTCGTCTGTCTTCTGCTCTAGACCAGTGGGCCCCTGGAGGCCCAGCAGCGTCTCTTGTCCCCAGCCCATAGCCCAGTTCCTGACACTCACTGTAACTTTAATGCCTGTTGGTTGAATATATCACAGATTGAAGGAGTATGTGGCCCCTCAGCAAGTAATGGGGAGAATCTGGCTGGGTGCCCTAGTTTCCATCACTATCGAAATGACCATTTTTGTTGAACTGGCCTCTTTTCTGTCCAGGACCACCACCATGCAGGGGCCTGGGGTGGCTGTCCCTGCCAGCTAGGTTTGGAGCAAAGGTTACTTACAAGCTCTGTTGTGGGTGGACATTTTCCAGCTCTCTCTTAGCCAGGACCCGGACAGAGAGCCACTCACCCGCTAATGTACCATTCAGCCACTCCAAAGGCTCCATATGCCAATGTAACTGCTCCTCCAAGTCATCTCCACCTACTGGGAGCTTATCATGTGCTGCCCGCTGCCCTCTGGCTTCCCTGTTCCCTACTGTGTCCCCAGATCTCCTGACCCTCGTAGGAGACAGCAGATGACAAACAGCCTCCGTAAGCCAAGCAGAGGGCCCTGCTTGAAGGCCAATGGCCTGGAGCAGTCAGAGTTCTCTGTAGCTGTAAGTGGCAGGCAGAGGCTTCTGCAGACAATTCCTGCTTTTGGTGGGCAGGGGCAGTGGGTGCGTTCTTAGAGGAGAAAGGACTTTCGAGTCTGTGCTTGTCTCTGCATCCATAGATGCCAAGGCAAGTGAGCGTTTGTGAGGCAGCCCAGACTGAGCGATCCTGGATAAGAGAGCAGACATGAATCTTACAACTAGTGCTCACTAGACGCCTGCCACTGTGCTAAGAGGTTTACAGACAAATATTATCTCTTTTACTTACAAACATCTGAGGTGAGTCACACTTATCAGAAGAGACATCATCTCAGAGAGGTCAAGTAAGATGCCCAGTATCACACAGCCAGTCAATAGCAGAGCTGGGTGTGTCTAATGCCAGCACCGAGCCTTTAACCACCATGCCATCAGAAGTGCTTCTCCACTCCCTGCCCTTCCCACTCCCACAGGACCAGAAAACAGCACTGGCTCGTGGTTTCTTTTCCCCAACACACTCCTGGGAAATCTATGGCCAAAGATTGCACATGAGAAATGAAAGGACTTATAAAAAAAATCAGACCCTTTGAGATCACCGTGCCTGTCAGGGAACTTATAAATGCACTTTTAGGTGGTTTTATTTATTAATCCGTTTATTTCTAACATCCACTAAATGAAAACAGAACAGACAGCACACCAGGCTTAGAGCATGACATAGCTTTTCACACATGTGAAATCAGTAATCATGGACATGCACAACACACTCCACTTACCAACCCCTGCTCTGATAGAAACTTCTTTTGGGGGGAGGTCTCTTCATTTCAATGAGACATTTATCAAGTGGTTTTGCTCTGTTGCAGATAACATTTTTTTCCCCCATGACTGGTCTTCAATCCAAATATTTAATTCCTTCCTGATTTTATAACCTGGATATCCTAAATCATTCTGCCTGAGTCATGACCTGGAGTAACTGGAGATTCACATATGTGTGACCCAAAATCTCACAGATATGGAAAAGTTAAACAGGATGACATCCACATGTAACTGACACAAGACACATTTGCAGGAGGAGGCCATAGCTGCCTGGTCGTTCAGCTTCTGTACTTTTTGTGCTGAAAATGGGAAAATGGGTAAGTTCCCAGAGACGAGACACAGAGGCAAAGGGCCAGGTTATAGGGTAACAGAGCTGGTGTGGGAAATGGCTTATCTCTCATAGTTCTTTTGGCTGCAATTCCCAGGGCCAGGAGGGGCTGTGCAAAGAGAACTGTGCTCCAAGGCTGGCCTCTCTGACAGCTGGCAGGAGAGACACAGCATCTGAGGCCTGTGGGCCCTGCTTGAGCCGTGCACCCTGGAGGCTCAAGGAGCCCTTCACACCTACCTGGGGAGCCTGTAATGAAGATCTATTTCAGAGACAAAGAAAGCACGCGCGCACACACACACACATACACACTCACAATGAAAAGGTCAGACAGGACCAGAGCAGCTGCAGAAAGCAGTAATGAGCAGGCCAGCGATGAAGGCCAATAACCCACATGGAGAAGGAGCAGGTGGGTGAGGGGGTTAGGAAGAGCTGGTTCTCAGAGAAGGAGTGGAGAAAGGGGTGGTAAGGATCAGGAGAGGGAGGCCGCAGAGGCCTCTTGTGAAGACGGCCACAGCAGACAGACAGTGTGTAGACGTCGCCACATCAAGCAACAATCTCTTTTGAAAAACCAGAGGGGAGGAGTCCCCAAGGCCGGCGGGAGGGGGAATTGGGGTCCACCTGCAGGGGATGGGAGCATGGCTTCTTGGGGGGCTCCTGAGTACGTCTTCTGTGGATTCCTGAGGCTGATGCCCCAGAGGCCCCATCTTGATGTGTTGGGCGCCACCCAAGGATGTCCAGGCTAACAATGAGAGGTGGCCAGTTGTCACCAACACAGGTCTATGATATTCAATGAGGTCTTCTCTCCTCACCTGATTTTCCACTGACAGTCCTGACAGCCACTTGACCCCCCAACTTTTGGGATCTTCCAAAGGATTGGTAAGACAGAAATAACATTGACATCGTTCAAAGCCCAAACTTCTATGTGGCTCCGTTTCTTTGGGCACCAGAACTAGAAACAATGGTCTTCTGATCCAAGGCACCACACAAGAGTTTGCTGATGACTTCAGCCAGTGCCAGAGATAGCAAACTAGAGACTTGGTGAACTTGAATCGACCTCATCTGAGCTGCCAGGCCCACAGAGGGGTTCCAGGGGTCAGATAGGGGCGCCCAGAACTCCACCAGTTGTGGCTTTTTCTCAGGTTTTTGCAGAATTATAAGGTAGGGGGATGTTCAGGAGACAGGCCAGGAAACCACCGACCAGTGCGTTTAACATCTGGTGTGGGGGAACTCTTGGAAGTCAGCTCAGAGGATGTGGTGGGGAAACACCTGGCAGAGCAAGCGGGCTTCGACAGGGGAGGCTCCGATCTGGGATGGCGGAGGCCCTGCGGAACGAATCAGCTGGCCGCACCGAGCTCGGGCTGCCCACGGCAAGGGCCTGATGGCCGAGGACCCACCGGCTCCAGCCTCTGACCTTGAACCCCATCAGATACAGAGCTGAAGAGAGTGAGGACCAGAGCCAGAGGCTTAGAGAGGCTCGCGGGGGGAGGGGGGCGAGGAGGCCTGGCGGACGCCTTAGCTGGGGGAGTGGGAGCTGGAAATGGGAACATCCCTCTTGGAAGGGACCCAGCGGTGGACTCCCTGGGCCCCTCGACAGCCTCCGCAGTCTGTGGAGGCCGGCTTCAGGGGTCTCCCACAGAGTCCGGTCAAGTGGATGTACAAACACTGAGATCAGGCAAAGGGAGACTTGGCCGGGATGAATGGGGGCGGGGGGGGGGGGGGGGGGGCACGCGTTGAACCCACAGCAGAGAGCACTTTGTGCCAACGGAACTGCAAAGGAAGCATGTGCAGCTGAGCTGAGTCGGGAGGAGTAAGGGAGCTGGGGCCTCCCGGGCGGGGAGAGGATGTGCGGACTAGCAGGTGAGCTTTATCACCACCCCTCGGCACAGCTCCGGGAAGACAGGAAGCTACGCTCTGGGTGGGTGACCAGAGCAGCCACAGAGGTGTCTCCTTCCGCCCCCGGGGGCAAAAGCCGTTTCTCGGAGGGCATCAGCATGTCCTAGAAGATCCGAGTTACGTCCCAGTTTAAGCCCTGAGCAAAGAAGGGGAAAGAAGAGTCTTTCTTGAAGAAAGACCCTCAGGGTTAAGGGCCCCACGTGGGGATATCGGTTTGTAAATTCTCGTGGACAGGGTGTCCTGCCTTCCTTTTCCTTCAGAACCACAGCTCCCCTTCTCTCTGGGGCTTCCTGCTTTGGGCAGGGCTGAAATGGAACCTTCCTAAAGAAAGGCCCCTAAGATGGGGTCCCATGGCCTCAGTAGGTTCCCTGTTCCCTTCTTAGGGTACTTTGTGCCTAAGCTAAAGTCTTCATTAAGTTCCTCGCCGGGGAAAGAATGAGAGAGAAAAAACTTCTTCAGGCCAGGAGACAGCAGCATCTTTTTGCAACTAGTGAATGTGGCCTGTGCCCACATTAACCAGAATCCTGGGCCTTAGTGTACCGAACGTATATATAAAAGTCTGATACTAGCCTTTGCTAATGCCATGTGCTTTAGTGAGGTAGTGAGGCTGTCATGAGCTTGTTTTCTCTGAGCTACTCTGGGGTGAGCTGACTTTATGTCGGGGAGCGGCAAAGTAAGCAGAGGTGGTCCAGGACACCTGTTTTCCATTAGGGATGGATATCCTGAGGGGAGAGAAAGGTCTTTTTAAAGAGGATGGGGAGAAGATCTTATGGAGAACATAGGATTAAAGCCAGTCTTGAGACCTGGGTTGATTTCTCCTAGTGGAAGTGGGAGAAGGGTACCCCAGGTAGGGGAATGGTGTGAGTGAGGACGCGTGGATGTGAACTCATGAGCTGGGCTCTGAGGTCAATGAATGACCAGGCTATCCATCTGTTGGACCTATTTAATGTATTTAGGTAAGGAATTCATGAGGAAGAAGCCTGGGGATTAGGGCAGGTTATCAGAGTTCCCAAATATCAGAACTGACACTAAAGACCAGAAACTGAGACTAAAGATTACCCTAAAGACATAGAGACTATAGGATAATGCATATTGGACACCTGCTATGTGCCCCTGCACTGTTCTGAGCACCTAACACCACTTATCTCACTTAAAGATACCACGACTCCATGCGATAGGCACTTTTTAAAAAATCTCCACTTTACTGGTGAGAAAATTGAGGCTCAGAGAGATTAAGCCATCAGGGAGGATCATTGAAGGTTTGAGTAGAGGGCGGGTGGGAGGAAGGAACTGGCTTGTTCGTTTATGAACTTTACAGCCATTAGTTTACTCAAGCCACTTCAAGCGCATCACTATACATGCGTAACTTCATTGACTCCTCATGACAATCCATTGAGATGGACATTTTCCTAATTTCACTCATGAAAACATCAAGGCTTGAGACTCGTTTAGTAGATTGCCAAATGCTGCCTCCTAAGATGTGCTGCTGAATGTGAATTCGTACCCAGTTCTGCCTCACCTCACAACCATGCTCTGCCTCATTCCTCTTGGTCTAATACTGATGTTTATTTCCAAGAAGCCCTCCTTCTTGCCTTCCTCTTTGTGTATTTGTTTTTGTTCATTTGAATATATTGTTGCCTCTGACCATACAAGTCTTATAATGCCCATTCCTCCCCGTCTTGTCTGAAGGGGTTCTGTTTGCTACTGGATCGAAGGTAGCTGGTAGGCATGGAGGCCAGTGGTGTGTTCTGTGAGTGGGTGATTGTGGTCCTTTGCTTCACCCTGTGGTTCTCAGAGGCATTTCTGCTTCCTGACCTCAAGACTTCCTGTGTGAAGCTGCAGCCTCATGACTCTATGGTACCCTGCAGTCTATGTCTTGGCCGGAGCTCCAGAGCTGGAAGGAACAACCTTGAACGCCTTAAGCTCTGTGTTTGCTGGTGAGAAACCATAATGTCACCGAATAGACTTGGCGGACAGAGTTAGATGCCAGGGATGAGAGGCTGAGGCAGCATCCCTCGACAGTGCTGGAGGAGAAGGGCCTCTGGGGAGACTGAGATGCAGAATGCGCTCCTTGTATGGGCATTTTGAGTGGGAGTTTGCCACTGTCAAGTTGGAAAGGAAACACCCAGGCCGGAAGAGGGGGAGGAGGTGGGGAAGTGGGCAAGTTGCTGGAGGGACAGACTCCCAGTCCGAGTCTGAGCTTCATCTTTCAGCACCTAACTTCTCAATTCCAGATGCTTTCCTTGGGGGTTCTTTTGCTCTTTACTCTTGGCTCCGACAGTCAAGGCTTAACGAGAGCCAGAGGGGTCCTCTCACCATGGGAAGGGCCAACAGGACATGGAGACGAAGGAAGTGGGTATGAGAGGGTAGGCTTGGCTAGGGAAGCCAACATCAGGGGCCCTGTGGTGTCAGTAAATGCCTGAGCCCATGCTGGTCCAGGTCTGAGAAGTAGCACCTGGGGGCAGCGACACATCTGAACTTTAGCCTCGCTCTCTGAACCTCTTGTGTCAGGAAACGTGAGCTGGAAATAGCCCCAGAACAGACAGTCCTCCGCTGATCCTCTCTCTTCGCTGCTTCCAGAAACAGCAGGGTGTCTTATTTATTTATTTATCTTGGTGGGAACACAGCGTCTCAGTGTCCATTACCTCTAGCCTCAGGGTGCGCACGTGCCCTGGAGAGGAGACCCGGTGTTCGCTGAGCTTCCGCAGACGCAGACCACAGGGGTACTTTGTTTAGAAGTCTGAGCACCGGAGACTGAGTCTTAGGATGTGGGTCTCGGAAGTGTCCTGGTTCGATGTGATCCTGGTTCCCGGGGCCAGCCTTGGAGACAGCACATAAATAAGGCTGCTCTTTGGAACTTCCTGGATCCTGTCCCGTTCTCACTCATCTTTCCTTTCTTTTTACTACTCCCTCAGCTTTTCTCCTTCCTCCCTCTTTGTAGTGTTCTCCCTGCTACAGTCCCTAGGAGGACGTTGGAGGGGGTTTTAGCTCGTTCATTCATTCATCAAATATTTAGTGAGTACCTGCTCTGTATTGGGCCCAGTCTGCAAACTCAGTAACACATGATGTTGCTCTTTTGACGTGAGCAGCTGCCAGCACCCTTCAGAGCCTCTTTGCAAAGGCATCAAATTCTGAAAATAATAGGATGGGGAAGTCCCAATTCAGTGAGAAGAGCCTTGGGATGGGACACGGGCTGGCCAGCAGAAACATCATCGGGGGCTCAGACAAACAGTCCTGAGTCAGCCTTACTCCAGCAGAATGACAACAGCAGAAGGTGCTGGTGTTCATTCAACTTGGAATGCTTTTCCATGTCCTGGTTACCCTCATCTGGTAGGTAACTGGGGACAAATTTTAAATTCTAGGCCTCCAAGAAAAATTCTGCAGAGTTCTTTTGTGGGCTCTCCAGCCTTTGAAATGTCTTCTCTTGATCCTTGACATGAACCCTGGAGTCCTCTTGTTTTCCTAACCTGTAAATCATCTGGGGATTGCTTTGCAAGAGCAGTTATTGGGAGAGTGTAGCCCTGCTCTGCTCATCTGTCCAGGTGTAGAGCTGGCTGGGTTGGCTGCAGGCCACTGCAAAGGGTCTGTAACTGGCCGGGGGCATGTTTACCTGGTCATGCTCTTATGCAATACCGAAGGGGAAGTTAGTGCCACTTGCGCTGCCATGCACAAGGAAGCGAGACGCAGCCAGCGGGGCCATGGGAAGGGGTGAGGGCAGGTCTGTGATGGCAGGCAGAAATTCCTACCTCCAGCGAAGGCAGGGGTCCTGCCCTCTCAGTGGTCCCCTTCCTCCTCAAAGATTCAGAGCAGGCCCTCCGCCCCACTCCTGCCACTTCAAACACCACAGTTGGAGCTCTGGGAATGTTATTCTTTTCCATTTAAAGACATTCCATTTCATGTGTAATTAAATGTGTGGTATGGAATTAATGTTTTCTTCTGAGCATTTTTGGCAGCCTGAGACCCTAGGGTCTGGCCAGTGCAAAGAAAACACACGCTTCTCACAGATCCTGCCTTCCTCTCCCATTCCCTCTTCCTCCACCTCCTGCCAAGAGATTCCCTCCTCCTTCATGCACACAGTCGCCCTCAGGACTCACCTTGTGACGTGAGAGCCCCTGAGGCTGTCGAGACCCTCTGCTCTTCTGTGGGGCACTGGGGTCTTGGATTTCTGCCTTCTGGTGCCATCCTCATCTCCAGAAAGCGTCCCTGCTGCTCCTGTTGAGCTTAGGTGGTGACAACCAAGGGTGGCAAGAATGAGTTCCACAATGAAATGACTCTCTCTGTCCTTATAAATGTGATTGACTTCCATTGATGGTTCAGAAAGCGGTGTTTTCTTTCTGGAGTGGGAGTTACAGAGGCCAGGGGGCTGTCATGATGGCAGGTGGGACAGACCGCTCATATTAGAATTTAGAGTCTGGTGGCCCACCCCTAACAGCTGGGTGACCTTGGGCAAATTGCTTAATCACCTTGAACTTCAGCTTCCTTGTCTGTAGCACTGGGATAGCGATGCGTGTTTAACAGAGTTGTGAAGCTGAATGAGACAATGGGTGGTGAGCGCCCAGCACAGTGCCTGGCTCAGAGTGAGTGCTTGATCGATGCGGTTATTTATATTATTAACAAGGGCACAAGGAGATAATAGTAAGTTAAAAGAGACAAGCAAGAAGTGAGACAGAATGGATGGGGGCGAGATCAGAGAGGTCTCAGCAAGGAGCCTAGGAACCAACCAGGAACTGGATATTATGATGGGATGGTTATGAGAAGCCATCAGGGGCAGCTAAGAAAGCAACTGGCCAGCCCTCAGGCGTGCTGGGAGGGCCTGCTTCTGAGTCCCTTGGATGACAGCCTCAGGGAAGGACCATCTAGGCGCTGCCCACATGCATGGCCTCCTCGGTCCATAATTAGCTGAAGCACTGGGCGGCTGATGAATTTCTGTGAAGGCATTCTGGTTCTGGCTGAGGGAGCACGCTGGCTTTTGGGGACTGACTTGGCTGCTTGACATACAGCAGTGTCAGGATCACCATTATTTATAACCACCGACCCTGGGAACTCTGTTTTTTCTCTGCTAATCAATGGCAATCTTTCGTAGGTGTCTGTCTCCGCCTTTGAGCTCTTTATTCTATTGTCTGACCAACGTCCTCCCACAAACTATTTTGGACTCTGAAGGAGGAGGAGATTGGGTGTCGCCGGGGCAGGCTCGGACAGGCTGCCGGCGACCCCTTGAATCGGTGCTGGCTCCTCGCTGGGCAACCTCATTCCATTTTATTTCAGGAAAAAGTCACCTGCTCCAAGTTTCTTTCTAAGCCACCGGTTTGTTTGCAGGCAGATTGAGCTCTTACTTAAGATGAAGATCTTGCGGAAAGGAAGGAAACACACTTTTGTTAAATGTCCATTATATCTCAGACATTTCCTATTATCTAAAAATTTTAAATCAGTCTTCTAAACAACCCTGCCAAGTAGATGTCCAGCATTCCCACTCTACAGATAAGGAACGTGGGACCGAGGGATGAAGCGTGTTAGTGGCAGAGTAAGGACTCAGACACAGACCTGCCTCTGTTCCCACCTCCTCAGTCTCTCAGCAACACCATTTTTGGGGGGTTTTATGCTTTTTCTTCATCCCTGGTCAGCAGAGTTGAGCAGTTTCTGCCTGTCACACCTCCATTTTCACAGAACATAGAGGTGAAGCGGACAGTGGTCCCCTGTGTCTCCGGCCATGTCTGTCTATCCAGCGGGTCTGTGCAGGTGACAAAGGTGCTGCAGGAACCCTCTGTTCCTCCCAGGATGAGGCAGCCTGGTGAACAGGGGCAAGATGAGGGGTGACCACAGCCTATCCCCTGACCTCTCAGGGCTCTGAGGTCTTCTGTACAGAGGTGCCTGGTGACCTCTTTAAATTAGGGATTCTGCTCTAGGTCAAGCTTGCTCCAGGCCTGGAAGACTTCCCAGAAGACTTCCCACACAGACATGGAATAGTTGCCTTGGTCCTTGGTACAGAAGGAAATTTGTGGAGCAGTAACTGGAACACACCAGTCCTCGTTCTGTGTTTGTGTCTGATGACCCTGTCGTCCTATGGGAGTGGGGAGCCCTACAGGTGGCCTCCTCTGGCAGATCTCAATTGGCAGCTCTCTTGAAAAGAGGAGGGAGGGAAGAGCTAGGCCAGAGGTGCCAGGAGCCCTTTCCATTTCGCAAAGATCCCTCCGCACGGGATACCAGCCCCTTGCTCTCCCCAGCAGCCCCTTCACTGAGGGAGATTGGGAGGTCTTCCCACGGCCAGGGTTGTGTATCTCCCTCTCTCCCCCTCCTCTGTCAGTGTCCCGGCGGCTGAGCCTTGTGACCCAGACTCCGCTGGGTCAGCCAGCCAGGCAGTAAAATGAGATTGATGCCCGCTCCTCCTAGGAAAATCCATCACGTTTTGGCGTGTGGGTCAGATGGCTTCAACAGAGGCAGCTCTGAGCAGCACTGTGTGAGCTAAAAATAAGCCCAAACAGGGGTCCAAATAGACATGTGGACGTCAGAAATGGAAATGGCTCACTCCAGCCATTCCCCAGGGCCTGAGCAGCGCCCTTCCCTCCCACACCCTCCACCCAGGGCCTCAGGGGTGGTGGGTTCCTACACTTTCCCTTGGGAAGATGCTGTAATAGAGTCCCGGGATAAGCAGAGTAAGAGAAATTGGGCAGGAGCAGAAGAAGGGGAAGATGGAGGGTGAAGCTGCTGTGGACCAGATCATCATGGTGGCCACAAAGTAGGGGAGGACAGAGGACAGGCAGCCTCGTGTCATGGAAAGAATGCGGGATTGGGAATCATCAACAGAAGAGAGTCCTTCCTTGGCCGCACTTTAGCTCTGTGAACTCTAGAAAGACACTCCCTGCCTCCATTTTCTCCTCTATGAAAGGGGTACCCCAATACTTACGTCTCTGGGTTATCATGAGATTCGAATGTTGAGCAAATCGCAGGATTGGGCACGAATTAATCCCCTTTGCCCTACTTCTTCCCACTAAGATTCAGGGAAGGAAGCCGCTCGGATCGTGTTTTGAAGATTAGTCTCGTTGGTACCTGGGGTTGTGCACATGGAAGTGATTTTCCTGGTGGGTTTGGCCCCGATCCAGCCCCCCTCTGCCAAGTCTCCCCGGTTTCCTCGCAGAGCTCCTCACCCCATGGCTGGGAGGAAGCACTCTCCTCGGGGAGGACTTATGGTGGGATGGAGTCTGTTTTTGTTTTCCATCCCTTCTGCTGCTCCTTTTCAGACCTCACCACCCCATCTGTGGACCGAGCTCAGGGATTGGTCTCAAACTGCTTCTCCTTGAAGACAACTAGAGTGAGCCAAGGCTCTTTTATTCTGAGCCACTGGGTGTTTCCACATCTCTGAAAAAGATCCATTTGCAGATTTGGGGAAGACACTGGTCTGTGGGAGGCTTCTGCTTGGCCTTTTTCATGTAGGGAGCAGACCCAGTTTCCAGGAACATGACTACCTGCCCCCTGCCGCGGTCAAGGCTCACAGCTGTCAAAGCTGCCCCCTCCCTCCCACAGCTGGGGCTTCGCAGCTGCCATCAGGCTCTCAACTCCTGGGAGGGAGGGGCGAGAAACCGCCTCCCAGACGCTGCTCCCACTTGGCTTGTCTGACTCCTTCAGGGCCTGGGATTCTTGCTGCCCAGGGAGGGAGAGAAGATGGAGGATTCCAAGACGTGACTGATGCCCAGCAGCTGGAAATGTGTGGCCCCTCATTGAGCCCTCAGTTCTCAGTTTATGCTCGCTGTAGCTGAGCGAGTAGCTCTGGGGAAGCTGGTGAGGTCACCCGGCCCAGGTTGCACTTAGGGACCCAGAGATGGGCCCAGAACATGAGGAGGCAAGAGAGGCATGATCTCCATTGCGTGGACGAGTAGTTGAAGCTCAGAGAGGGGGCATGACTAGCCCGGCCACACAGCTAGGGAAGGGAGGAGCCACTGGAGGTAAGTCCAGGATTGCAGCCTCCTCTGATCTTCAGGTGGCGAGGCATGACTACAATATTGGTGGGCTTGGGACTTGGGGAGGCCAAGCTGCAGAGGTGGACAGCTGTCATCAGCTGGCTAGTTCCTCGCCCACCAATGGCCTCCTGTTCCACTGGTTCTCAAAGTGGGGTGCCAGGCCAGCAGCATCAGCATCACCTGAGAACTTGCTAGAAAGGCAAATTCTCAGGTCCCCATGGGAGAAGGGCCCTCCAGATGATTCTGATAAAGCTCGAGTTTGAAGACCATGTCTATTGCAATGCAAGGGGGAGGCTGGGGTTGGGGTGGGCTCTGGGTCCAAAGGTGGTTTGTCCCCAAGTGGTTTGGCTACTCTGGTGGTGACCTTATGCTCTGGTTTCTAGTCCCATCTTGGCCACTAGTCAAGGACTTCTGATTTGGCCCTTGTTTCCTCTTCTTGCAAAATAATGTCACTAATGGTGAAAACACCAGGACACACTGACATTTTAGAGGACTTGAAGGCTTACAAGCCTTTACAACAAAGTTCACGTCGTGGGTAAGCAGAACTTGTTTTATACCCCCACACCCATTCTGCAGACAAGGAAACTGAGACCTAAGATGTTTTATGGTGTGTGCAAGCCCGTAGTGTGTGGAGGATCCAGGCCTTGAAGCAGGTGCCCCTGACTTCCCGTTCCTTACCAGTCCCTGTGTGTTGAGAGGTGTGGGCCTGGCCTTGTAGAGCTGTGTCACCAGCCCTGTCTCCCCTCCGAGGCTGCGCCAGGACGCTCACCTTGCAGGCACCCGTGCAGTCATTGGCAGGCCCTTGGGAATCATTATGCGGCAATGAGCAGAGGCCTCCTTCGAGAGGTCGTGACCTCCCATTTTCTCTCTGTGGGAGACTCTTTACCCTTCTCCTTCAAGGCTAAACAATACCATTCCTCAGAGGCTGGGCCATGGTGACAGAGGGCGCGAAGGAGGGAACCAATTTTCAATCACCTTGTTGTAAAGAGCAGGGCAAAGCAGCCGCCTGGCACCCTGTGGCCTGAGGAGCAGCCCCCGCACCTGTGAGTGTGTGCATCTGTGTTCCTGGGGAGGAGAGAGGGACAGTCTGCAAGTGCCTCCTCCTACAGATCCTTGCAGCAGGTCATCTGGGACACGGTGGGGATACAAAAGATTCTGATAGGAAAAATAAGAAGAGATTTGTTCAGCCTATTCTGAAAGGAATCCCCAAGCCACCAGAGCACTGTCTGAGGCTTTGCAGCCACACTCCTGTCATAGGGCTCCTCCCTCGTGGGGACAATCTGCCATGGTGCTCTGTCTGCAGCTTTCATTTTTTTGGCAAGGTCATTTGAGACATCCCTCTCTCCTGGCGCTGCGGTGCTGTTCCTCATGTGGATACGGGTATTTAATGAACAATTAATGGGTAGGTCAGCGAGTCGTCTTGGCTCGCTCCTTTCATCACCAGCCCGCTTCATGTACAATTTCTTCGCAGCATTCTTTCCGAATGGGTGGGAGGGCCGAGGTCACGGCTTTGCTTTCTCTTGCAGACAGACCTAATTAGGTTGCTGCATTCGCCAAGGCAGTGGCGCCCCTTCTCTTTGCACAGCCACCGGCTCTGGCGTGGCCTCTGCGCTTTGCTCTCGTGATCTCATTGGTCTTCTCTCTCTCAGAGGCGGGGCATTTGTCAAGTAGAGGCTTCCCCCAAATAATTCTAGCTACCACTTGGTGGTCTCTGTCACGAACCAGACATGGTGCTAGGGCCATTCCAGCGCACATGCTGTAACAAGAGCCAGTGCGTCCCTGTGCGTGTTTAGTTTGCCCCCGGCACTGGGCCAAGCCCTTATGGATTATCTCATCTAATCTTCTCAAGAATTCAGCCAGTAAGGTATTGGTGTTAATCCCATTTTACAGATGAGGAAATTGAGGCTCTGGGGTGAAATAGCTTTCCCAGGCTCAAAGGCTAGCAAGGAGGTGGAGCCAGGATTCTGGAATACCCTGGAGACCGGACTGTGCACATAGACAGCACCTGGGGACTGGTTAGGATTGCAGAGTCTCTGACCCACTGAGTCAGAAGCTGCATTTGAACAAGATCCCCAGGGCATGCCTGTGCACAGTAACTGCTGAGACCGCTATATACTCTCCCCAGCCACGATAGCCAATTACCCCAGAATCCTGTGCGTTCACCACGATCGGCTCTGTTTTCCAGCTGAGGAAGTGGTGGTTTAGAGAGGTTGGGGCTAGTCAAGGGCAGAGCTGAGACTTG
Source organism: Equus quagga (assembly GCF_021613505.1). NCBI lineage: Eukaryota > Metazoa > Chordata > Mammalia > Perissodactyla > Equidae > Equus > Equus quagga. The sequence continues at coordinate 90,763,610 of NC_060268.1, read as the reverse complement.
ATTCTGGGCAGGCCTCTCAACCCACAAGGTGACACCAGTTTCCATGCCCAAGTTGGGGTGCTAGAGTTTGCCTCTCCCTGCTGTGGACTCAGGAGCAGAGCTCCCCGCTCTAGACCCCTGTGCTCTGCTGTCCCCCGTGCCTCTCACGGGGACAAGCACGCAGGACTGACTTGACTGCTCTCCTCTCTGTCCCCTGCTACAGATGTGCAGCACATTAAGAGGAGGGACATCGTGTTGAAGCGAGAACTGGGCGAGGGAGCCTTCGGAAAGGTCTTCCTCGCCGAGTGCTACAACCTCAGCCCGACCAAGGACAAGATGCTCGTGGCCGTGAAGGTAAATCGCGGAGGCATGTGGGCCTCCAGAAGAGGGCTGGCGGGGGCCGGGGAGCGGGAAGGAGCGCTCACTCCATTCTGGAAGATGGTGTAAACTGGCTTTAGCAACCGCACCCAGGGCCCTGGTTCCAAGGTCAGGGAAGTTTCCTCTGGACCAAAACCAGCTTCCTTTGGATTTGGAAGTCAAGAGCCATAGTACGTCAGAGGGCTGTGCCTGGGTGCCTGGGGGAACAAGTTAGGCCTGTGAAGGGCCCTGGGTTTATTCTGGAGGCCCTGGGCTCAGCTCTGACCCCAGCTGGCCCTCCTCCCTCCTCAGTGACTTTGTAGGATGTGTTGACGCTCCTGGACTGTCACTAGACCATTTCTCAGGAGTGGAGTTGGCTGAAGGGTGGGTGACTCAAGGACACCCTGGGAGCCACAGTCGAGGGCAGCAGACATCACTGGGAATGGAAGGAGATGAGGTGGGGGGTTTAGTACTGAGCACAGGGACAACAGTGAGTGAGGCTGGAAGAGCTTCTCAGAAACCCCCCAGGGGATCCAGGTTCAGACCCCAAGGGGCAGCATGCCTGAAGGCATCTGGCTCCTGGCAGCTGCTGGATGGGTCCATTACCAGCTGTGGAGCCAGCTGTGCAGATGTGCAGCTGGAGCTGAATCGCTTCGGGCAGGAGAGAGGGGACTTTCCTGCCAGCAGTCTCCCTCCCTAGCCCTGCCTCCAGCAGGGAGCAGCTTCTGTAAATCAATGTTGGACCAATCTTTTATTTTTTTTATTAATGTTATGATAGATTACAACCTTGTGAGATTTCAGTTGTACATTTTTGTTAGTCATGTTGTGGGTACACCACTTCCCCCTTTGTGCCCTCCCCCCACCCCTCCTTTTCCCTGGTAACCACCGATCAGATCTCCTTATCAATATACTAACTTCCACCTATGAGTGGAGTCATATAGAGTTCGTCTTTCTCTGACTGGCTTATTTCGCTTAACATAATACCCTCGAGGTCCATCCACGTTGCTGTGAATAGGCCAATTTTGTCTTTTTTATGGCTGAGTAGTATTCCATTGTATATATATATACCACATCTTCTTTATCCAATCATCAGTTTCTGGGCATGTAGGTTGGTTCCACGTCTTGGCTATTGTAAATAATGCTGCGATGAACATAGGGGTGCAACGGACTCTTGAGATTTCTGATTTCAGGTTCTTAGGATAGATACCCAGTAATGGGATGGCTGGGTCATAGGGTATTTCTATTTTTAACTTTTTGAGAAATCTCCATGCTGTTTTCCATAGTGGCTGTACCAGTTTGCATTCCCATCAACAGTGTATGAGGGTTCCTTTTTCTCCACAACCTCTCCAACATTTGTCGCTCTTGGTTTTGGATGTTTTTGCCAATCTAACGGGTGTAAGGTGATATCTTAGTGTAGTTTTGATTTGCATTTCCCTGATGATTAGCGATGATGAACATCTTTTCATGTGTCTATTGGCCATATTCATATCTTCTTTTGAGAAATGTCTGTTCATGTCCTCTGCCCATTTTTTGATCGGGTTGTTTGTTTTTTTGTTGTTAAGCCGTGTGAGTTCTTTGTGTATGATGGAGATTAACCCTTTGTCGGATAAGTGGCTTGTAAATATTTTTTCCCAATTAGTGAGCTGTTTTTTTGTTTCAATCCTGTTTTCCCTTGCCTTGAAGAAGCTCTTTAGTCTGATGAAGTCCCATTTGTTTATTCTTTCTATTGTTTCCCTCAACTGAGGAGTTACAGTGTCCGAAAAGATTCTTTTGAAACTGATGTCAAAGAGTGTACTGCCTATATTCTCTTCCAAAAGACTTATTGTCTCAGGCCTAATCTTTAGGTCTTTGATCCATTTTGAGTTTATTTTGGTGTGTGGTGAAAAAGAATGGTCAATTTTCAATCTTTTGCATGTGGCTGTCCAGTTTTCCCAGCACCATTTGTTGAAGAGACTTTCTTTTCTCCATTGTAGGCCCTCTGCTCCTTTGTCGAAGATTAGCTGTCCATAGATGTGTGGTTTTATCTCTGGGCTTTCAATTCTGTTCCATTGATCTGTGGACCTGTTTTTGTACCAGTACCATGCTGTTTTGATCGCTGTAGCTTTGTAGTATGTTTTGAAATCGGGGATTGTGATTCCGCCGGCTTTGTTTTTCTTACTCAGGATTGCTTTAGCAATTTGTGGTCTTTTGTTGTCCCATATGAATTTTAGGATTGTTTGTTCAATTTCTGTGAAGAATGTTCTTGGGATTCTGATTGGGATAGCATTGAATCTGTAGATTGCTTTAGGTAGTATGGACATTTTAACTATGTTTATTCTTCCAATCCATGTGCATGGAATGTCTTTCCATCTCTTTATGTCATCGTCAATTTCTTTCAAGAAAGTCTTGTAGTTTTCATTGTATAGATCCTTCACTTCCTTGGTTAAGTTTATCCCAAGGTATTTTATTCTTTTCGTTGCGATTGTGAATGGGATTGAGTTCTTGAGTTCTTTTTCTGTTAGTTCATTGTTAGTGTATAGAAATGCTACTGATTTATGCACGTTAATTTTATACCCTGCTACTTTGCTGTAGTTGTTGATTATTTCTAATAGTTTTTCTATGGATTCTTTGGGGTTTTCTATATATAAGATCATGCCGTCTGCAAACAGCAAGAGTTTTACTTCTTCGTTACCTATTTGGATTCCTTTTATTTCTTTTTCCTGCCGAATTGCTCTGGCCAGCACCTCCAGTACTATGTTGAATAGGAGTGGTGAAAGTGGGCACCCTTGTCTTGTTCCTGTCCTCAGAGGGATGGCTTTCAGTTTTTGTCCATTGAGTATGATGTTGGCTGTGGGTCTGTCATATATGGCCTTTATTATGTTGAGGTACTTTCCTTCTATACCCATTTTATTGAGGGTTTTTATCATAAATGGGTGTTGGATCTTGTCGAATGCTTTCTCTGCATCTATTGAGATGATCATGTGGTTTTTGTTTTTCATTTTGTTGATGTAGTGTATCACGTTGATTGACTTGCGGATGTTGAACCATCCCTGTGTCCCTGGTATAAATCCCACTTGATCATGGTGTATAATCTTTTTGATGTATTGCTGTATTCGGTTTGCCAAAATTTTGTTGAGGATTTTTGCATCTGTGTTCATCAGTGAAATCGGCCTGTAGTTCTCCTTCTTTGTGTTGTCCTTGTCAGGTTTGGGGATCAGAGTGATGTTGGCTTCATAGAATGTGTTAGGGAGTACTCCATCTTTCTCAATTTTCTGGAACAGTTTGAGAAGAATAGGTATTAAGTCTTCTTTGAATGTTTGGTAGAATTCTCCAGAGAAGCCGTCTGGTCCTGGACTCTTATTTTTGGGGAGGTTTTTGATTACCGTTTCTATTTCCTTACTTGTGATTGGCCTATTCAGATTCTCCATTTCTTCCTGATTCAGTTTGGGGAGATTGTAGGAGTGAGTCTAGGAATTTGTCCATTTCTTCCAGGTTGTTCAATTTGTTGGCATATAGTTTTTCATAGTATTCTCTTATGATCTCTTGTATTTCATTGGTATCTGTTGTGATTTCTCCTCTCTCATTCCTAATTTTATTTATTTGCGATTTCTCTCTTCTTTTCTTGGTGAGTCTGGCTAAAGGTTTGTCAATTTTGTTAATTCTTTCGAAGAACCAACTCTTTGTTTCATTGATCCTTTCTATTGTCTTTTTTGTTTCAATATCGTTTATTTCTGCTCTTATTTTTATTATTTCCCTCCTTCTACTGACTCTGGGCTTTGTTTGTTCTTCTTTTTCTAGTTCTGTTAGGTGTCGTTTGAGGTTGCTTATGTGAGCTTTTTCTTGTTTAGTGAGGTGAGCCTGTATTATGATGAATTTCCCTCTTAGGACTGCTTTTGCTGCATCCCAAATGATTTGTTATGTCGTGTTCTCATTTTCATTTGTCTCCAGATAATATTTAATTTCTTCTTTAATTTCTTCAATGATCCATTGTTTGTTCAGAAGCGTGTTGTTTAGTCTCCACATTTTTGCACCTTTCTCTGCTTTTTTCTTGTAGTTGATTTCTAGTTTCATAGCATTATGATCAGAAAAGATGCTTGATATTATTTCAACTCTCTTGTATTTATTGATGTTTGCTTTGTTTCCCAAAATATGGTCAATCCTTGAGAATGTTCCATGTGCACTTGAGAAGAATGTGTAACCTGCTGTTTTTGGATGAAGTGTTCTATATATATCTATTAAGTCCATCTGGTCTAATTTTTCATTTAATTCTATTATTTCCTTGTTGATTTTCTGTCTGGATGTTCTGTCCATTGGTGTTAATGGTGTGTTGAGGTCCCCTACTATTATTGTATTGTTGTTGATGTCTTCTTTTAGTTCTATTAAGAGTTGCTTTACAAATTTTGGTGCTCCTGTCTTGGGTGCGTATATATTTATAAGTGTTATGTCTTCTTGGTGGAGAGTCCCTTTTATCATTATATACTGTCCCTCTTTGTCTTTCTTTATCTGTTTTGCTTTGAAATCTACCTTGTCTGATATTAGTATAGCGACACCTGCTTTCTTTTGTTCATTGTTAGCTTGGAGTATTGTTCTCCATCCCTTCACTCTGAGTCTGTGTTTGTCTTTGGGGCTGAGGTGTGTTTCCTGGAGGCAGCATATTGTTAGGTCTTGTTCTTTGATCCATCCTGCCACTCTGTGTCTTTTGATTGGGGAGTTCAATCCATTTACATTTAGAGTGATTATTGAGATGTGGGGGCCTACCACTACCATTTTGTGTCTTGTTTTCCGGTTTTCTTCAATTTCCTTGTTTCTCGAATGTTGGACCAATCTTTGAACATTATTGGCACAGGTAAGAGTCAAGTCACCTCGCTGAGGCACCCCTGGGTCTCAGGATCCCTGCTCTGGAGCGTGGGGTGGCCTCTGTGGGAGCAGTGAGCAGGCCTCTGAGGCCAATGTGAATTCTGCATCATGTTCTGGGCTGGGAGCAGGAGAAACTGCTCCCCATGAGTATTCTCACCTGGACCTCAAAAGGGTCTCATCCTAAGCATGGGGCTCTGATGGTGCCCTCATGACAGCAGTTTCATCCTCCTGTGACTTTTGGGTCTCTGTGTTCGTAGTCTTGTGTATCTGCAAAACAGCTTTGTCCACGGAGGATAAACGACCTCCACGGACACAGGAGGTGCTGTGTGGACCACAGGCCAAGCATGGGAATCAGAGAGCCTGAGGGGAGTCTCAGCCCCAGCACTCATTAGCTGTGTGACCTTGTGAGAGATGCTTAACCTCTATGGGCCTCAGTTTCCTTATCTGTATAATAGGAATTATAATATCTCCTCCTCAGAATTTTGGTGATTAAATTATATAACATATGTAAAATCCTCAGGTCGCCGCTTGGGGCATCGTCCCAATAAAGAGTATTTGTCTCTGTTATCATCATTAGTCTTGATGTTGCTGTTATTGAATGTGCTTAGACACATGACGTATGAGCTGCCAGGCTTGCGTTGACATCTAGAGTAGGCATTGCCAAAACTTTTTCTCAAAATGGCCAGATAATAAACATTTTAGGCTTCGAGGGCCATACCTTCTTCATTGCAGCTACTCAACTCTGCCCATGTAGTGGGAAAGCAGCATAAAAAATACATAAACTAAAGGTGGTGGCTGTTTTCCAATAAATTTTTTTTCACAAAAATATGTGTTGTCTGCTGACCTCTGCTCTAGAAAATAAATAAGGAACTAGAGTATTGCTGCCATAAAAGGCTAATGATTATTATTGCTAGACACGCCGAGAATAAACTTGCTCGGTGTGTCTCCATAGACGGGGGATGCACAGGTGAGCGAGCTGTCTTTAGACAGCTTGGACCAGGAATGTGGAAAGGTGGAAATGTTTCTAATTTTGTCCCGAAACTTAGAATCTGCAGTGCCCTGAAACTTTTAATTTGCAGGATGACACTAATCCGCTGGGTGTTCCAGCATCCGTCTGGCGATGGGTGAAGAAATGGAACATTTATTGCACTTTGAGCAGGAAATAAAATGATGGTCTAAAACCGTGGGAAACGTTTCCCACTGAGTGGTGTGACGTTGAGGGGTGGTACCCAGATTGGCTAATGCAGAAAATGTGTTTCTGTTTTCATCCTTTTAAAAGTGTTTCCTTTTCCCCTTGGATCTGGTGACCCCGAGGAGGTGAGTGCTCTGGCATTTCACACCATTTGCCACCCAGGGGATCTGCCCAGTGGGCAGCCCTTGAAGGAGACCCTCCTCTCCTCTGGAGAACAGCCGAGAACCCACCCTGTGTCCTGCTTTTTATCCTCTTTAGCTTTTCCTCATTTTTTTGGGCTCCTTCCGCTTGGGTTTGTTCTCATTTTGATGCAGGGTAATTGTGGACTTCCAGAGAACACTTCCAAGTATTACTCAAGACAAGGTTTTCCCAAAATTGTGGTTTTAAATCCATTGGCAAGAATTTTTTGCTCTGCAGTTGCTATGGTGGAAACAAAGAACGGAAATCCCAGCCTCTGTTTCGAAGGTCCTTGCAGTCTCTTGCGGAGACAAGATGAATACTTGTGAAAGACATGGAGTGCAGGACGAGACAGAGCGTAATTTCTATATGTGTGTAGTGTAAGTGTGACATTAAAATCATGTAGTTCACAATCTTTGTAAATAGGTGATGCTGCTTTTACACAGTCATTTGACAAACAGTGCACTTGCTCAGAAGATCTCAAGAAAGTCTCCTCTGATATCAAATGCCAATAAGTATATGAGAAAGGTGTCCAATCTAATCAATCATCAGAAAAATGCAAATGAACCATAATGAGATACCTCTCTCCACCAAGCAGAATAGCTTAATAGCAGTGACAATGCCAAGTGCTGACAAGGATATGGAGCAACTTGCATCTCTCATACTTTGCGGGTGGGAATGTAAAGGGGTATAATTGTTTTGAAAACAGTTTGATATTCTAGAACATTGGTATACTGTATGACCCAGCACTTCTACTTCTGGGCCTATTCCCAATGGATATCTGTCTGTCTGTCTGTCTGTCTGTCTCTCTCTATTTATCTCTCTCTCTCTCTCTCTCTCTATCAAGAGATGTGTCTAAGAATGTTCACAAAGCATTATTTATAACAGCCAAAAGCCAGAAACAACCCCAGTGTCCATCAGTGGCAACGTGGATAAAGAACTGTGCTATATTCATATAATGGAAAGCTATTCAGTGAGGAGAATGAATGAACTACGGCTGCATGCAACAGTGAGGAAGAATCTCAAAAGCACAATGTTGAATGAAAAAAGATATAGAAGCATATACATAATGCTATATGTGTGATTCCACCTTTATAAAATTCAAAAAACAAGTAATTCCCAGCATCTAGGAATTCGTATTCAGGTAGTATAAACTATTTTAAAAAAACAAGGATGTGAATTCCATGAGTCAGCATAGTAGTTACCTTCAGGGTGAGAGAGAGCATCCTGGAAGGGCAGGGTACAGGGTGGGGCCATTTCTGGGAAGTTGGCAATATTTTATTTTTTACTTACATCGAGGATGCACTGGTGTTAGCTTTGTGATAAATCAGTGTGCCGTAAAAGATTTTTCTTTCAAGGATTTATCATATTCTTAAAAATACGCTTAATTTATTCATTCCATACATATTCATTGAGCACTTACCGTGTGTCTGCCCTATATGAAGTAATGGGGAGAGAGGAAGAAAGGAGACCCCCCCAGGCCCAGGAAGCTCAGGTCTCAGAGTCGTAGAATATCAGAGCCCAGAGGGACGTTCACGGAGGAGAAGAAGATGGTGATGATGATGATGATGATGACAACATTGAACGGACAATACTCATTAGGGTGCTCACAGTATGCCAGGCCCCACTGTGGGTGATGTGTGCATGTTAATGTTTCATTCTCATAGCAACCCTGAGAGCTGGGCACTAGCATTGTCTACATTTAACACAAGAGGACATTGAGGCACAGAGAGGTTAAGAAATTCACCCAAGGTCCCACAGCTAGTCCGTGGTGGAGCCACACTGAAACCTGGACAACCCCTTTCCTCCACAGATGAGAGAATGAATCCTTCTCACTGCCTTTCCTCTTTCCCCCCATCTCTCTATGCTCTGCTCTGGGTGAACCTCAGCGTTCTTCCAAGTCATGAATTCTTCTTGCGGTTTTATCTAGTGTAGATTGTGTCCTGTCAATGGAGATTTTTATTTTGACATCAATGACCATACACTTGATTTCCAAGATATTTAGCTGGTTCTTAACTTTATTGTTATCTTAATCTTATTTCTCTCTGTTTTGGTTGCATACCTTCTTGATTCTTTAAAATAATTATTTCTTCACTCTCTTTGAGCATTTACTTATTTTAACATTTTTCTCAGTCTTCCTATAAAATTAATTTTATATGCAGGAAATATGTGTTCTGGTTATTTATAATTTTAATTATTTGGATTCAATGTGATATTTCTTCCAATATGTCTGAACTTCAGCTTTTGGGTTCCTTTTGATTTGGGAGGTTGTTTTCTTTTTGTTTTGGTTGCTCATGATTTCCAGTTTCAGTTACTTTAAATTGGAGCAGAAACTTAAAATATTTGTGAAACAATCTGACTGTAGAATCTCAGATTTTTACTATTTTCTCAATTTTTAAAAATAGTATTTCGTCCCACTCTTAACACTTTTTAACACTGACTTTTAGAAGTTCCTTCCAAAAATATTCATCCTAGGTTCCCTAAAAACAGTCCACTCTTTGCACTCATATTTCATCGGTTTCCATGACATTTCATTACATTAAGTGATGACATTAACAGGCTCAACTGTCAGAAATGAATTTGGGGACAAGCACGGCTGGCTCTTGGTAAGCTCCTCTCTGAGACGAAGGTATCTCCGGATATTCAACTAGTAGTGAGTGTTCAGGGCATAATGGGCACCAGTCAGTGTGTTCCACAGAGGTCATGGACAGTGCCAGCTTTTCTGGCTGGTCATGTGGATATAGCTCAGTTGAGAGTTTTTCTGGTCCAAAGAACAGGACGTGCAAAGGGCCTGAGGCAGATAAAATCGTGGTGGGAAAGAAGGACGGAAAGACCAGTGAGACTGAAGTGTAATGAATGAGGAGAAGGGAATGTATGGGAGGAGAGGAGGCAGAGACAGGTGGGGTGACCTGAAATTCAGAGCCCATGATTGTGTAAAGGAGTGTGGATTTTATCCTGAAAACAACGGGAAGCTGATGGCCAATTTTAAGGTAGGAAGACAGATGAGAGAAGGGCACCTGTACATGTGATAACTACCCATCTTGTTCTCTGATAAAATCGTTTGGGGATCTCAACAAGGTGAAGTGACAGTGGATTTTGAGAGGAAAAGAGAAAGGAGATTTTCGTACCTTCTTTTTAAAGGGTTGACTGTGTGTGTGTGCGTGGTTGTCTGTGTATTTGAACGTTTAGGAATTTGAACATTTAGGAATATGTGTATCTCTGTGCATATAATAAAATAGATTTCAGTATATTAATAAAATCCAAAACTGAACATTCTTTGAAATATCTCCTCTCAATAAAAGAAAAAAAAAAAAAATGGAAGGCAGCAGAGCTCCCAGGCTGGACAAGACGAAGAAGTTAAATGACTCTGATGAAGTGGGAACTGTTGAGAAGTTTGAATGTTCCTGCCGTCTAGACTTCTTTCCTCCCATCCTACTAAACAGCCCCACTGAAATCCTTCCCCCAGGGCAGGAGGTGGACATGCATCCTGATGCACACAGCGGGAGGACCAGAAAGGGCAGTGCCTTCAAACCTTGGGTGGAGAAGAAGGAGACCAGGGGGCCAGAATTCCTGCTCTCCTCTTTGTTCTATGGATACCACTGGAAGGGCTTCAGAGACCCCTTGGCAAGACCCATCTCCCTGTGCCTCCCATCCACTGACTGGGGACCCATGTTGAAGTTTCCCAGCTCCAAAGAACGTGTTGGATGTTGGCTCCATTGAGAGGGGCAAGAGAATCTCTGAGCTGATTTTCCTCTTTATTATTCTCTTTCTATCATCTCTGGTCCAATTGCATCAATCCCTGGGGTTTGGGGCCACTTGCAGCTCTGAACCCCAGTTCTGCACTTGACCCTTTGCCAGTTGCATAGGAACTTCAGGTTTGACCCAGGAGCTGGAAAACCCATTGTGATGGTGGAAAGAGAACTGGCAGGATAAAGGATGTGGGAAAGCTAGAAGAGGCAGCAGTGGCTTTGTGCCCCATCTCCCAAATGAGGAACTCATATCTGCCTCGCGGTGTGGGGAGCCAACCTTGGGGATGCTGGCTGGCACTGCGTGAGAGCTGAGAACGGAAATAGCCAATGGCTGCCATTGGCTTCCGGACTGTGCAGGAGAATGATTTACAGAGATGGAGAGAGGCCATTTGGCTGGCCTCAAATTTGATCTACTTTTCCCTCTCATAAATCCAGTGTTCACATAAATCTTTGTATTCTCCCATCCCACCCATGCTGGGTTCCATTTTTTTTCTTTACCTTCTTGTTCTTCGTGAAAATAAATAAATCACTGGCAGTCATCCTATACCCATGGCCCAGCCCATGCAGCTCAGGGCTGCAGCTGGGAGCTGGGTCACCCAGGAAAGCGCCTTCTCTTGATGACTCCCTGCCTTCCTCCACTCGTAGGAAGAAGGCTTTGCAAATGTCTTGATTCTGACAGGTGGACCCATGGCAGCCTATTCCTTTATTATGGGGTAGCATCCCAATAAGCCCATAGGATTAGAACTGGTGAAAATCAGCCGTGGGTCAGTGGATCTCCCACTTTCCTGTGCCCTTGGACTGCCTTACAAACCTGGCTTCCTCGCTGGGTCCACCTGCTCTGCCAGCTGCTCATACTCCTCTTCTTTCCCACCCTCTCCTCTGCCCTTTCATGTCTTTAGCTTCTGCACCCACCATTCCCTTGGAGACCTGCCTAGAGAGTTATTCATCTGATAAATTAATTCAAGTAGGTGTGCTGGGGAGGAAGGTGTCCTGGGCTCCAGACTCAAGCCTCTACTTCTTGTGTGATCTTTGGCAAGTTGCTTCCCCATTCTGGACCTCAGTTTTCTCAGCTGTAAAATGGGAAAGCTACATTAGATAGCTTCCAGCATTTTTGTCAGCAGTAGAGTCATTTACTCAAACACTTTTTTGGTGAAACCTCCAAATTTTGAAAAGAATGAAAGGTGGCGCTGGTTGAAGTGGGAGTGGGTTTTGATCTCTGGCTAAGAGACTGTGGCCCTCTTGATGGCCCTAGAGCCATTGCCATTGAACTCTGGGTCACCAGGAGGTGTCTGGGGTCCAGTTTAACTCTAAGCTGCTGTCATTTAAGATGTACGAATGTGTGCTGATCCCTGGGCAGGGCTGGGCCTCAGTTTCTCCAACTTCAGAAATGAGCAGGTGGAAGCAGATGCTATCTGGGGCCCTTTTAATGCTAAGAATCCATTATGTCTACTGTATGCTGATGACTAGATACAATTTTTGCATATTCTCATTCCTTCCGTGCTCTAAGCCAAGGCAGCCATGTGGATTTCAGCTGATGGGAGTTGTGGGGGAAAGAGAAAGTTCTCTGACTAGGGAGGCCTTTCAGTAGTAGCATGAACTACAGGGGAGGTCCGTCTGCCTAAATAACCAGAAAGTCCAGATGCCTGGCAGAGAGAATGCAAACCAGTCTCCTGTCTGTCTGGATTTCCGCTAACTTGAAAATGGCGCGCAAACTGCACACCCCACCTTCATTGCCTTGTGTTGTGTCTATTGAGGTTACTAAACAGTGTCATTTGAGGCACCTGGATGGTTGGCCCCTGCCTTCTGACCTCATGGGGAGGGTGGTAAGCTAGAGAAATGTGTGAGCACACCTGCCTGGCTGCTCCTCCTGCAGAGAGGGACCCGTTCCCACAGCAGTGCCCTATCCAAGGTCCATCGGAGGTGATGGATGTCTTCCACTTTGGTCTTGCCATCCCCCTCTGGTGCTGGAACATCCACATTCACAGCTGACACCCCTCCTACCATTGCTCTTCCATTTATCTTCCTGGGCCTGGGGGCAGGTGGTCTGGTCTGGTGCTCTTCCCTCACACCAGGGCCTCCCACTCCCATGGGGGTTGAGTTGTGACATTTCTGTGGCCACCAGATGCCCATCTTCCCCTCCTACCCTGAGACTTTGTGGTCCTTTACCTGGTCCTGGTCTTGGGTGATCCTCAGGCTTCTGCCTGTTAACTGCCATTCCCATCGCTGCAGCCCCATTTCCCCCCAGTGCTCCCTTCACCCCTACTAGGAGAACACCAGAGCCTTCTAGAAGCCAAAGCGGTCACATTTCTGTGCAAGTATACACTCCTTCACGATCTAAAATCAAGGAATAGAAAAGGCAAGAAGACTTTATTACACTGTCTGCCTGATTTCTGATGGGCTATGGGCACAGTCTGGTTTACATAGTGAAAGCAACTGGGACAGTGGTTCTCCCACTGTTTAGTTTAGAGGTGGGACCATTTCTTCAAGGAAACGTGGGAAGGGGCCTTTGTCAGGCCTTCCATCTCCCTGCCCCCTCTCTCTGCGTTCACACTAATCTCTGAAGAAGCCTAGGGCTCTGAGATGAACATGGTTTGAAATCACTGGCTGGTGGATGGGTCGTGGGTTTCAGAAAGTTGATTTCTGTTTCTACAGGGATGAAAATGCTGAAGGACGAAGGAGTCAGGCCTGGCTACTGTGTCTTAGCCTCATGCTCTTTAAACCCTGATTAGAATCTCATTTGTTGGGAACCAGCAGTGTCATTATTATCGGCACCAGCTTTCTTCCTGGGAGGGAACCAGACACACCCCTGCCTTCTGGTTGCTAAAAAACATGTCCTGCATTGTTTCAGGCCCTGAAGGATCCCACCTTGGCTGCCAGGAAGGATTTCCAGAGGGAGGCCGAGCTGCTCACCAACCTGCAGCATGAGCACATTGTCAAGTTCTATGGGGTGTGTGGCGATGGGGACCCCCTCATCATGGTCTTTGAGTACATGAAGCATGGAGACCTGAACAAGTTCCTCAGGTGAGCGAGGATCGCTGTCCTTACCTCTACTCTCCAACCCAGCCCTACCGGACCCTGGGGGTTCTCTCTGGAGCCAGAAGTCCTAGTGCCCCTCTGAACACAAGTCTGGGGATTCGAAATGAGAAGTAGCCTTTCGTTCTTCTACATCAGGCCTTTGTCCCTGATTTCTAGGGAGAAAAAGTTGAGGATGCTATGACAAGTAACCTGTGCTCTCCTTCCTGATCCCAAGTAGACTGAGAAAAAGAGCAGGGTCTGGAATGAATCCAAGGAGGGAGCCCAGAGGGCCTGCCAGCCTATAGCTTCCAACTCCTAGATTCTAGGGGCATCCTTCCCCTGGATCATGTGAATAGCTTTCCCATTTTGTGCCTTACACTCCTCAGTGCTGCAAAGTGAGGCTAATACCTCATACCCCTCCTGGAAACCTGCTTGCTAGAGACTTTTTGATGAGGAGTAAGAAGGCAGAAGTTCACAAATTCATCAGGAGATAGAGATGGTTGAAAAAAAAGAGTGGATTTTCCTTGGATAAATGTAGAACTGTGCTGTCCAGTACCGTGGCCACATACGGAAATTTGAATTTAAATTTACATAACTTAAATAAAACTTAAAAATCCAGTTCCTCGGTCACACTAGCCACATTTCAAGTGCTCAGTAGTCACATGTGACCATATTGGGCAGTGCAGTATAGGACATTTCTATCAATAGAAAGTTCTATTGGAGAGCATTGTTCTAGAAAGATTGGATTTGTTGTAAGAAGAGTTTCCCCAAACCTGGAACAAGATCATCTGGACTTTGAGATGTTCTTGATGGAACTGGTAAGAGACGGGAACCCCAACCAGAAGTTCCGGATGGGGTTGAGGGGGAGCTCTCCCTTGCCCAGAGAAAGCAGCATCTCACCACTACAGCAGAGTTAGCACTTCCCTGCCTCCCACATCTGCCACCTCCAAGTAGTGCCCAGATGTGGAGGGGGCAGCCATGTGTGAGGGTCTGTGGAATTCAGGGTCCCAGGAAGCAGGTTGAAAAATCAGACCCTTGACATAGCGTGTGGTCCTTGAAACTTATTGACTCTCATTGAATTCCATGAGATTTTCAGAGTCCATATGTAGATTATGGAACACTCTAGCACACTCACCAAAAACTGATGAGCATCTCCTTGAAGGGGGACATTCCACAGGAGGCTGTGGTTTTAAGGGAGAAATGGAAAGGATTGGTAGCAAATAGTGAATGCTTCTTATGAACTGGATTTCCAAAAATGTCCCTAAAGGAATTGAAAGTATCTGTAGAATGTTCTAAACCTTCTAAAACTTGATTTCACAATGAAATTTATTCCTTTCCCAGAGAACTCAGTCCTTATCATAAGACAGACTTGGGTTCACGCTCTGAATTTGTCGTATCTTAGCGATGTAACCTGGAACAAGTTTTCAACCTTAATTCTCTCTCCCAGGAATCAAGACTGTTCATAACTGCTTCCCAGGTTTGTTGTTAAGAGCATTAAATGACAAACATTAAATATATATGTATAATACCTAGACGAGTTTTCCATGTAGCGAGGTGTTTAGTCGATGGTAGTTACTATTAAAATTTTTACAATTATTATTTTATCAGAACTGTGAACCACGGTAGTTTCTAACACAGGCGACACCCTTTCTGAATATTCAGGGTCTTCCTCTCCCTGCTTCCCTTCCCCTGGGGTCAGAGGGACATGCTGTATTTTCCACCATGCTCTCTGAATGGATTTAGCAGTACCTTCAGCCTCAAGTGCCACCATCAGGGCTACAGAGAGTTCCTGGGTGCCTCTCTGTACCACTGTTGCGCCAATATAAGAGAAGAGGAAGAAAGAGAGTCGAAGGCTGTTCCTGCTCCTGTATCTCCCAGGTTTTGAGGGCAGGCTGTGGTGCCTTCCCCAGTAGACAGGAGTGCAGGCTTGCCCCGGTGATCCCGCTGTCTTGGGAGCTGAGCAGTAGCCCTCTTTCGGAGGGGTCAGGTAGACAGAGCCCACAGGAGATGATAAAATGACTGTGTTCATATTTAATGGCGCCTTTCAGTAGAAATTGGAGAAGCAGTAAAACAGGCCAAGGCCTTGCTGTACACCAGGGCTCCTTGGCCCACAACTTCGTAAATAAGGGCCCTGGGTGTGGGTACGGCTCATTGCGCTTTCTGGAGAAAAGAGTGAACACTAAAAGTGACCCATATGACAGAGAAAGGTGTTAGAATAACAAATCTGGGCCTTGATTTGGGATGGAGCGGGTGCTGGGGCTCCCGGGGCTTCTGCTTCAAGGTCACAGAGTCTTTCCATCCTGCCCTGCCACCAACAGAAGTTACCCAGTCCTAGACAGTATGGTGGAGAGGTTAGAAGTGTAGACTCAAGTCTTGCTACCCAGGGTGTGGACTGCCAACCAGCAGCATCACACTGGGAGCTTGTCGGAAATGCAAATAATCGGGCTCTGCCTAGAAAATCAGAATCCTAGGGGGCAGGGCCCGGGAATCTGTTTGACGGGCCCTCTTGATGCTCCTTAAAGATTAAAGGTCTCCTCTAGAGCCACTTGTCTGGTTTCAGTCTGCCTCCTGATTACCCATATGGCCACATTGGGACTTCTGGGACTTTGGCCAGGTGATCTGTGCCTCAGTTTCCTTATCTCAAAATTGGAGTGGGAGATTTAAGTGAATTAATGTGTTTAAGATCCTTAGAGTTTGGAACATTGCAAGGGCTCTGTCAGGTTAGTTGTTTTATTAGTCATTCTATACTAGGCATCTAGACCCTGAAAAACCCCAGAGAGCAGTAAAATATTTAAAAGAGTCAGTTTATACTCTGACCCATCAGAGCATGTCTGCGTCACCTTAGTTGGGAATCTGGTTGTAACATTTTACCCATGTCCACACTCAAATAACATAATTTGGATGGATTGAAATAGGCCATAGGTAGGCTGAGAAGGGAGATTTTATTCCTGTCTGTGGTGCATCCCAGTGATCAGGGAGTTGAGAAAGCGATTCCCCTTGATCTCCTGAATTCTCTCTGTCCCCTGTCTTCTCCCCCGACCCCTCACAGGGCCCATGGGCCAGATGCTATGATCCTCGTGGATGGGCAGCCGCGCCAGGCGAAAGGCGAGCTGGGACTCTCCCAGATGCTCCACATCGCCAGCCAGATTGCCTCGGGCATGGTGTACCTGGCTTCCCAGCACTTTGTGCACCGGGACCTGGCCACCAGGAACTGCCTGGTCGGAGCCAATCTGCTGGTGAAGATCGGAGACTTCGGCATGTCCAGAGACGTCTACAGCACCGATTACTACAGGGTAAGGTGGCTTCTCCAGCTGCAGGACCCACGGCAGACTAGCGCCTTGCTCACATGTCTTTGTCATTGTCCATTAACCCTGTCACTCCAAAGCATACACATATACACACCCATGCCCAGACACATGCTCCATGGTTAGCCTTTGGCCTCTCCTGCATCTTGACATACCTGTTTACTATTCTCTTGATAGCTCGCTCCTCCCTTTCTCTTGGACATTTAACCCAATTGCATCCTTACATTGCAATGACATAGGCCTTATGTTCCCACCTGCATCAGTATTCATTCTTCATGCAAACAGACTCATATATATATGTGTACACCCAAATGCACACATAGATAAGCTCAACTTGGTGCTACATTTTAAGATCTTCCAACTCAGTCCCCAGTCCAGCCTCACCCACAACGCATTTTCTTCTTGGAACTTATCTGATGACCATGTAGGCTTATCTCGTCTTCTAAGGTAGATCTTGATGAGAAGCCAGAACCCAAAGTGAAGTTGCAAAAATAATTAATCTGTTGCTAAACAGAATTATCCCAACAGCTTAGGAAAGATGAGGCAAGAAAGTGTGTTATCATTGCCAGCTTTGGAGTGAGGTGTGGGTTGGTGTTTGAAAAAGCTTTCTGATGATGAGAGGAGACATCACATTCAATTTTACTTCTATACAGTTGTGTACCATACATTAACAGACGTCTTATTTGGCCCACAGAATTATCTTTTCCTTTAGTCTTTGGGGATGCCCTTGCCATGGATCATTCAGTGGTTTCTGACAGTGTTATTATTGCCATATTATTGCCAGGGAAAGGACGAGTGGGCGCGAGTGTCATTTATCTCAAAAAGGGGAAGTATGGGTGCAACCTGAGATACAGAGATGGGATAACTTCTGCAAGCTGACTGGGAAGCAAATGCCTCAAAAATATGAGAAATGTACTTTGGGGACATTGAATGGGTGAGGAGTTGGATAGGTGGTACAAGGAGAGGGTGGAATAATGTTTTGGGGGTTGAGGGGTGTGGTAGCCATTTGTCTCATCTTTGTGGGAAATGGATGATCAAGGAGTCCAGATAGAATTGTTCCTTTGGCCTGAGCCTGGTAGACCAAGCGGCTGCGAGTTTGGGGTTGGCATCCGCAGATCAGTTCTATCTGGATGCTCCTACTGGCTTTGCCTAAGCAAGAAGACCCAGATATTAAAACTGGTCACTCAAGACACTTCATTTCAGCTGTGGCCTGGAGAAAAACAGAATGTTTGAGACATGCTTTTATGGCTAGAAAGTGACGTGCTCATAGTAAAACCAAAGGATGGCAGATGATACACCATCATGGGAAAATTTGAGGCAGAATAGACCAAATAGTGGGGAAATTAGAATGTCTGCAGCAAACTAGGCAATTTCTTGAGCCACCTGCCCTGTCCAACATCCCCAGATATGGAAAAGGGAGCATGATGCAGCCACAGACTGATGGCCAGGGCAGACCTGCCAGGAAATAGCAAAGTGGAATCTTTCTTTAGCATCTAGACCAATTTTTTCAGTCATTTCCAAGAGAGGCATTGGTGTTGTTACTAAAGGCCCATGGGTCATAGATTTCTTGAGTCTAGCCGGAGCTGGCACCATTTAATTGCCTTTGCACTCTGTGTAATGGGGTTTGCTGGCCTGTCTGGCTGAGCTCGGATTTATGTTGGGTTGATGAAAGCAAGGGATGGATCATTGTTTTCTGTGTGAGGCAGATGTTTGATTATGCCAATCTGGTCTCTACTGGCTTCACCAGGGTCTTGGGAAACAATATCTGATCAGAATGTGTGTAGACTCGGCTTTCAAACTTGCTTCAAGGAGTGCATTTATTATTTCTCGATTCTGATTTTAAAGAGAAAAAAAAAGATCACATTTCCAAGTGATACTGCTTTGTAACTGTGAACTGTTGCTCTTTACTCCTTGGAGAGCTGCAAGGAGTAAATCTGTCTCATTTCTATGGGCTCCAAGGCAGATTGGAATTTAAGAAAGGGAGAGTGAGGTGAGAAAATGTCCTTACTCTAGGTATCCACAGTTCCTTTTTCATGAGTTCTCAGCCAGGTTTAAGCTGAGGCCAGCTAGCTCGAAAATGGATGTCTTTGGTCTCAAGGAAGTATGAAATCAAAAGGATAGCTATTGCAGTAAAAACACAGGGCACCACTGGAAAACTGCATATTCCACTGATGGTGAGTTGATCGTATACTCTCCATTTTCAAAGAGCAGCTTGTAGCATATCTTAATGTTCAGTTGCTCACAATCTCCTAGTGTATACACAGCTCCCCCTCCTTCATTTTCCATAAAACAAAAGGCGGAAATAGATTTGCCTGAGGTCACATCCATAATGAACCTTGAAGTCTTCTTATCCATATTGGAAGACATCACGGTGACAAAGGAGCCCTGTATGTGGGCCTAATCCTATCTGTGTTGACGTCCTAGCATCATTAGCAGCCATGGGACCTCAATGCACTTTCTCTAACCTCTATTTCATTGTCCCAATTTTAAAATGAGGACAAACATAGTCTCACAACATAGTTATTTTGATGTTAGACAAGTTCATTTGTTTAAAGAAAAAGCCTGGAGTATGCTACCTACTGGATAAACTTTTGTTTATATTATCTTCCTTAGTTCCTTTCCCACCAAGGCGGAAGAACTCCAGGGATAATCTTATTTTCAGATATTAGAGAGAGGTCAGAGAGAGGGACCTCCTGATCCCTGGAAAATGAACTGGGATCGTGTGGCTGCCCCCAAAGAGGAGGGTCTTTTAGCTGACCACCTCTGGAAAATTTCCTCCCCAAATTTTCCACTTAGGTAGAGATATGGTGCTTCCGTCCTCACTTGTTCTTCTGGTCAGCGTGTATCTGGTCCCGCTTTGAATCTTAGAGCTGAGTCCACGTTCAGGTGACTTATGAAAGACAGTTTTGTTTGGTCCACCGGCTGAGGCTCTGGGGGAAGGC
This sequence comes from Equus quagga, assembly GCF_021613505.1. Taxonomy (NCBI): domain Eukaryota; kingdom Metazoa; phylum Chordata; class Mammalia; order Perissodactyla; family Equidae; genus Equus; species Equus quagga. The sequence goes on along the minus strand of NC_060268.1, from coordinate 90,744,058 downwards.
AGCGATTTATTAGATAGCAAGAACATGAAGGATTCTGTCTGCAAGCTGACTCCCAGCACAGGTTAGCGCCCCTCTACTACTGGAGGCTACTGAAGTCTCCTGGGCCTAGGAGTTTGCTGGTTTCTGGTGTCTAATATAGCTGAATGCAGATAATTCAGGTCTCTGTGTGTGTGTGTGTGTGTGTGTGTGTGTGTGTATGTGTCTGTGCTCACCCATCTAGCACAGATTCCAGAGCGTATATCTGAGGGCAGAGGCAGAGGAAGAGAGAAACTCCTCCTTCTTTCTTTCTTTATCATTTTTAATTTCTTAAAGAGGCACCATCTGGCTCATGCATGAGTGGAATGTGAACGATTTACAGAGGTGAACTGCCTAATTTCCTGTTACATATTTAGAGAGAGAAAGCAAACATTGCTGTACCACAGTGCGAGAGTGATCTGTTCTCTCCTCCTAAGACTCTGCCCAGTGACGGAGAGCTTTTCCTCTTTGGGTCACCAACTCGATCCTTCTGAGATTGCCTCTAAACAGGCTTTGACAAGGGCAGGCGTCTGGTGCCATTCTATCTTTTGCAGAACATCAGATAACACTCAGGGATTAGAGGTCAAATCTGGAATTTAAAAAAGTTTCAAGCATCCTGAAGACGAGAACAGAATAGAAATATTTTCAGATGTCTTGATTTGGAGGGGAGGCGATAGGCTGAGGTCCAGGAGGGATGGGATTGGAGGGGCTCGCTGCTCTGATCCTACTGATCCAAAGGGCCAGGCGTGTGCCTTGCTGTTCACCCTCCGGTCCTTTGTGCCCAGCACGGTGCCTAGGACTTGGTAGACACTCAGTAAAAATGTGCATGAATGAATGAAGTCAGAATGGGAATTTGGAATTAGTCAGGATGTGGTTTAGGCCAGACCATGAGGAGCCTGGACAGGCAAATGGATGCCCAGCTAGGTGAGGTGAGTCTCTGGAGATGACGTGGGGATCCGTTGTCTAAGCAGGCAGAAGCAGATCTGGGGACTGGATCTAGAGGAGGGAGCGAGTGCTGGTCTGAGTCAGGGATGACTTGCTTAAAGTCAGAGGGGAGTCTTGGGAGGAGGTGGAGCCAAGTGTCCAGGAGATGAGGAGGAAAGTACGGCAAAGCCCAGGCAGACACATATATGGGGGACATGAGGCAGGTCTGAAAGCTGATAGCAAGGCCCTGGGTTCTAAGGTGGAGATTCTGGGTCAGGATTCTTGGAAACCCCTGGAAAAGATGACAAGAGTAACTGTTAGGATGTGAGAATAATTTAAAACAAGCTGATCTGGCTGGTGGAATATTTGATTTTATGGATGTCATGGTGCCCCATGGCAGTAATAAAAAGTGTAGGCTCTTGGACCCATACCACCTGGGTTTGAATCTCAGCTTCTGTAGTTCCTGCCTATATAACCTTGGGCAAGTGGTTTAAACCTTCTGTCTCCCCAGACTGTAAAATGGCACTAATAGCCCTGATCGCAAGCATTTCCTGTAAGAATTAAGAATTAATAAATATAAAGCTCTTTGCATAATAAACACTCAATAAATATTAATTACTGTTACTGTTATTGGAACTAAAGCACAAATATCTTCCCCAATTCCAAAATGGGCATTCTAAACAAGGCTTACCTAAGTGTATTAGTGAAGGCAGGCAAAAGGATCTAACAAGCGGATGCAGAATATATAATGATTCCAACACAAAGAGAAGTCTGTTTCTAGGTCACGTAACAGTGTGAGCAGGTGAACTTGTTGGAGGAATAGCCCTCCTCCACGTGGTCATTCAGGCTGATGGAGCTCTATCCTCCTCTGTTGTGTGATGTCTTGGTCCCCTAGGTGCCCGTCCCCATTCAAGCCAGTTGGAGGGGGAAACAGGCATGAAGGAATGCACAAGGTTAATGGGCCTGACCTGGAAGCAGGGCCTGTCACTTCTTCTCATGGCAAGAACCCAGCCACAAGGCCTCACTCTTTGCAAGGGAGGATGAGAAATGGAGGTAGCTGTGTCCCCAAGTAGGAGAGAAGAATGTGAATTGTAATGAGCAGCTGGTAACCTCTGCCACAGTATGGGTGAAGAAAGACTCCTTTCTCTTCCAACATGCCATTCCAACAGTGTTTTATCCCATGTCTGATGATTTAGCAGGAAAATTAGGACAAGGCGTCCTTGCTTTCTATTGCTACTCCCATCCCAAACATGGAGATCCTGAGAGGTGCGGTTTCATCTTCTCATTGCAAATTCTGGGTGTCACATGACATTTGTAATCAATCGGGGAGCTTGGCCTCACCTGCCATCTTGGTGCTTTGGTCATCCCCCTGGAAAGCAGCAAAGGCATACTCATAAGAAAACACATCCTGTGGAATAGGCGGGGAAAAGGGGTATGTTCAAAATCAAAGGGAGTCTAAGTTAATAGGTAAGAAAATACATCCAGAAGCAAAACAGGGAAGAAATATAACTGGAGCAGCTTCTGTTCCAAACACATGATGGTTAAGGGGGGATTCACAACATATTCCACATTCTAGCTGAAGCCACCCAGTGCTGTTGAGAGCAGGGTTAGGTCCTTGACTAAAAGCCCGGGCTCTCAGCCTGTAGAGGGTCCCAGCGAGGGCTTCAGGAGCCCCAGGAACTCTAAGACTTCCTGAAATTGTATGAACAATGTTGCATGTGGGGTGTTTTGGTTTTTGAGGGTTCATAGCTTTCAAGAGAATCCCAAAGATGTTTAGGGCCTGTTGGCATACTGGAAATGAGTTTCCTACCATGTCAGTCCTTAGAGAATAAGACAGAGCTCCAAAGACTGAGGCCGGGGAGGGAAGCCCTCTGATTAGTTAAATCAGGACCTGAGGTTAGAGCAGGGCTGAGGCTTAATCAGATGGCCTCTGAGGCCATGACCAGCAAGAATGTTGACTGATTACTGAGTCACCTGCGCTGAGAGCCCGGGGACCATCAAAGTCTTGTCGATTAATCAATTAGTCCTTGGCCTCAAGTGGAGAGAGGCCCTTTGGTGGAAGCCAAATGGCTGACAGTGTGTTGAGGAGAGCCAGTGGTCTATGAAATAACTTGTTATTTACTTTTGCCTTTAAAAGCTAGTGAAGGCAATTTAAGCCAATTGACTTTCAGGACCACAAGGTGCCAAGGTGCCAGCCATGCCCCTTGCTCTTTGTTGGGGTTTCTGGGAGACCCCCTCAGTAACTGGCACCCCCCCTCCCTGCCCAGATTCTGAGCTCTGAGTCCATTGAGACAGAAAAGCCCGGCAGGTGGAGATTATAATGTGCACTTGAATACTAATAGAACCCTTGTGGATGGTGGCCTCACTGTGTGACCACAATGAGTTGTCTCTCATACTGAATTCCCAGGTTTTCTAGCATGGCATCCTGGGAATACTGCAGGCTTTGCCATGCATGGGAGGAAATTTTGCTGTTCATTTCTGCTCCCTTTAGGCAGGCAGATGCCCATCAGAATGCGGGAGGAATGTGACTGCACGCTCATCCTGCACCAATCAGAAAAGTTGTTTCTTCAAAGGAGCTTTGGGCTGAAGAGCTGCCCTCCTGGAAACCGGAAACAGCACAAAGAGGGCGGGTCCCTCACAATTCCTTTCATCCCCACCTGGGCAAGTGGTTGCCTGCCCTCAGAATCTTAGTTCCTTTCTCCGGAGGGCAAGAGTAGGGAGACCTGCCCTCTTACTTAACTGCCTGGGAGAGGATAAGCAGCTGGACAGACTGGTCCGTGAGGGATGCTGACCTTGTTTGGAGAGGACTTAACCAGACTTGTCCCTGTGGTTTCAGACATGAGGTTCCTGAGTAGACCCAGGCACCAGGGAAGAAGTTATTCTAACTATCAGAAGATGAGGGTCCCATGCAGGCTGTCCAGTGGCCAGAGCCCAGTGGCTGGACCTGATTGTTCTCTTGCTGTTTTTAGAATATTCCAATAATAGGTTACCCATGTTCCTGTTATCTGGAGGAGAACGAGGCAGGAAGGTTTGTATTCCATTCCTGAGAAATGTGATTTTCCCGTTTCCTATTTTTCATGAATACATTTTTATTTTGGAGTAATTTTAGATTTACAGAAAAGTTGCAAAGACAGTAGAGAGTTCCCATATACCCATCACCCAGTTTTCCCTACTGCTGACCATAGTACATTTGTCAACACTATAAAATTAATATTGGTGCAAATTGTAAACTAAACTACAGACTTTGTTTGGATTTAATCAGTTTTTCTGCTACTGTCCTTCTTTCTGTCCCAGGATCTACCCCAGGATACCATGTTGCACTTAGCTAAGTTGTTACTTAGGGGCAGTGGTTGAAACAGGGGTGAGGGCATCCACTGCCCTGTCTTACAATCTCCTCTTTGGTCTTCTATGCCCCAGCTCAACCCTTGATTACCTTTCAAGAGGCTCCAGGGCTCCACAGTTCCCTGTGTTCTGGAAGCAGGGTAGGTGGGCTATAATAAACTGCTGAGGAATCCTATTTTGTGAGGAACTTATAACTCCAGAGTCTTACGGAATCTTTTAGAACTATGCAGCCACTGGCCGCCATCTTTAGACGGTAAAACAGAGCTGGAATTCACTTTCTCTGATAAAGCTTAGATTAGGAGGCTAGAGGAAGGCATGGGATCTCCTTAGATTCCCAGTCCCTCAACTGTGAGTTTGTTCTTTTCTTCAGCTTTGGGAGAGGGTGCCCGGTGCTGACCGGAAGACATGGCCACAGGGTAGACATCTGGGCATGCTCAGAACTTTAGTTGCCTGAATGTCTGCTGTAGGGCTTGGTGCCATAGGATACGCATCTTGAGGGAATTTTGGAAAACAGCTCCAATGCTATGACCTGTTAAGCTGCACAAAGCTGCAGAGGGAATGAACATGGAGGAAGGTATGGGGGATAGATTTATGCTGATTATAGGTATTACAACCTTGTTTCCTTGATTAAAATCAAAGAATTCACACACTAATTATTTACAAAATACCAGACATTTTGGAATCCAAGTCTGTTGAAGGACAAGTCTGCTATTTTGAACACCTTGGTCTCAACGCCAGCTCTGTGTCCATGGTGACAATTAGAGACTTCACTTTTATCTGTAAAATCTGGAGTTTGGTTCTGGTTCTATAGTCTCTTTTAGGTTTTACCCTCTATGGGGCTAAGTTTTGTGTGTAATGATAAGTGAATTGGAGGCTTGATTTCTTTAAGAGGGAGACAGGGCCAGAGGTACAAGAATAAAGCCGAAGTTGTCTCAGCATTCTCTATTACTTTGCCCCAGACCACAGCTGGTCAATATCCCAGCCCCTTTTCTCCCCTCCTGATAAAATAAGGGAACAACCTCCAGTTTTGAAATAGGCTCTTCCCACAGTACTTGGATCTAGTTTAGTGACTGAAGATTGCTTTCTGCTCTTGCCTCTTCTTCTCCTTTGAGCTATTTAGGGTAATCAGCCCAGTGGGCAGAAGAATTACTTGGTGGCTTTCTTGATGTTTTTTCCAATGATGGGAATTACATGGATTCCTCCATCCATCTCCGTGCTTCTAGACCTCCAACCTTCTTAGGCCATAGCATACTTTATTCCAACGCAGTGGTAGTGCCACTGCGGACATCTACCTGCAACTCAGGCATTCCACAAGGTGCAGAAGTGAATATAGGGTGAGACCTGGTGTTTTGAGCGATGGAAGACTCCAACAATCTGTTGTGAAGGTGACTTGGAGAGGACATGATGATCAGGAGGTTGACGTGCAAACATTCGGACTCTAACAATGAGGTGAACAAGTTATTTGGGACATTTCCTTTCAATAGGCTTAGGAATGCTAGACCTGGGGAGTACTTCCCATCTTTGCTCATGGGCTCTTGGCAACCTGTGAGTAATCTGGTGACCAGAATGCAGGACTCAAAGCAGGAGGCCTATGATTAGTCCTTGCAGTAACTACTGACATGGGATAAATTCCTTTCTTGCCATGGACTTGAGTTTATCATAAATAAAGTGAGCACTTCCTGTCTTTCTTCTTTGTTATCTTAAGGCTTCTCATCTCTTTACAGATGACGGCCACACCAATTGCATTGTTTTCTGTCCCTTTATGGAAACTTGGTTGAGAGTTTGAGGGATATTCTGCAGTTTCATCCTTAAATCCATTGATGGCTTCACTGCTCCTTTTCCCGGACGGGGCTTAAAGGACTGAGTTCGGGTTCAGTTACTCACTCCCTTTGATGATAATTGACTTTAGATCAGTGTTCTTGACTCTCAACCATAAGATTGGATTAGATACAGAGTTTTCCAAGGCAACTATTTTAAAGCAGTAAAACGTTTTCTTCAAATGGAACCTTATAAAATAGATGGATAGACATAGGTAGATAAATACAAAGCCACTCTAGTTCAAATGGAGGAAGGAGGAGTCATGGCATTCTGTCACCCCTTACGTGTCCCCAGTCATGCAACTCTTGCCATACTTTTCTGGAGGGGCTTCCATGCCCTGCAGAGCTGAGCACTGGGACCCCTTCAGCAGGCTCCCCAGTTAAGATCCAGGGCAGCTGTTCCAGCCACACATAATAGTGATAGCGATGACAAGAATGGTAGCAGCAGGGGATCAGTGAATGGATAGCTCTGCTTTTGAGTCCCTCTGATTCTCCTGCCTCTCTGTGGCTTACCAGCGGATCACATAAGCCCTCACCCCCAAACCAGCTGAAGGAGAAACACTCATTTCACACATGCTGATTGTGGGGTTTTGCGCTTTCATACCAGCCTCTTAGTGCTTTGCCTGGAGGAGCAGAGGGTCTTCTGAGAAATAAATGGTCAGGGACTATTAGCCTCCATTTTATAGATAAGCCTTAGAGAAGGTTGGTGCTGTGTTCAAGCCTTGAGATTCTTTGACAGCAAAGTCAGTGTTCGATCATTTATACAACCTTAGCATGAGTGATCCAGTTTGTACATTTGCTCAGCCATGTCCATGCTGGTTTATTTCCCCTTGTGCCAAGTCTTGTAGCCATTGACAAGGTCTATGTGTTGGCAGCAGCATTCCATTTAATTCCTGACTATGCACAAGGATGAACAGAACGCAATCTGTATTCCCAAGGAAATTAACATTTCATAGGGAATATAAAACAGGATGAAAATTTGTAGCTCCACTATAAGCCAGAGGGAGGCAAATCATGCAAAAAGGTTACAAATTTCAAAATCTCATCTAATTAGAGGGGTGACTTGTGTTTTGAGGGTTTGGTTGGCAGTCAGTGGGTTGAATTTTGGGGGGACATTCCTGTTAGAGGGGTTAGCATGAACAGAGGCATGGAGGGAGCTTGGAGGCAGGCAAACTGGGAGAGTGATCCAGAACACTGTGTCACTCAACTGGCCCAAACTGAGGATACGTGGAAGAGGCATGGAAGGAAATGTTAGTAAAAGAAGGATAGGACCACTGTGGCAGCCCTTGAAAAGCCAACTGTTCTGACTTGTGTAGCTGATAAACAGGCATGGAAGGTTAGTCATGTTTTAGTGGAGGCTGTGTATGAGGACAAGTCATCAGGCAGTGGCATGTAGGCTAGACTGCAGGAAATAGAGGCCAGTAAGGCAGGCCATGACAATGGTCCAGGGAAGAGGCGATGAGGCCCCATGCTGTGGTGGTATCAGTAGGGTATAGAAGAGAAGGCGTCCGAATCAGTGGGGCCTGGAAAGGTGAACTGGAGGCCAGGGCCTGGACACTCAAAGCTTCTTGTAGTTTTGGATCATAACCTTGAAGAATAACAGTGAAATTGAGGGTCAGGACGGATTCCTTACAAATGCAGCTTTTAGGCTACCTAGTCTATTCTGCATCTCTAGAGTGTTAGAAACACACGAACAAATGCCAAATCATTCAGTTTTAAAGAAACATGAAGCTGGAAGGAGTCTTAAATGTCATCTGTATCACCTCTGTGGCCCCAGGCAGAATAGCATCGAAATCATCCCAGACAGATGGTTCGCTCCTGTCTTCCAGTGCATCTCCCGGGATTCCACAGCCTCCCGCCTTATTCCTTCCAGCTGTGGCAAAGGGAAGCTATTCTCAGTGAGAGAGTTTATCCTTTTCTTTCTAATTTGTAGCACCCTTTAGAAGAGGGAAGTTCTCAGTTATGTCTAGCCAGAATCCTACCTACTGCAAGGTAAGTCTATTTCACCCTATATCCTTAGTGGATCTAAAAAAAGGTTTATATTATAATACAGATGTTAGAACACTCAAGAAAATGCTAAGAAGAGAGCTTCTCACTGAGCAGTGTGCCAAATATGGCCTTGTGCTTTTCACAGGTAATTGGTTGTATTTTATTCATTGGATGCATCTTGACTGGCGGGTTCTCAATAGAAGAAAAGTATATCTGTCCCTCGTCATTCCCCAAATCATATTCTCTTCCTGAGAGAAGTTTCAGGGGTCCCCTAAACTGGGTCTAATCTCCCTGTAATTTTGAAATCCAGTTGTTTGCTTCTGTCAGCGATGGTGGTGCAGTCATGGGATGGACGCTATTGCTATCATAGCCTTATCTCCATGGAGACAGATACTGGGAAAAAAGGCAGGGAGATACCCCACCAGAAAATTCCAAGAACCTGAGGCACATTTATGCTGGAGAGGAGCGGGCAGTGGCCTGAGGCCACTGAATCAGTCAGGGTGTGGATTCACTCCGTTCCTCTCTGCTCCTGTGGAGGGCGGGATGGCAGCGCCTTCATCACCTGACAGTGGCGTGTATTATAACAGGCCCTGTTTGGCTTCCTCAATTGTAAAGTCTTTTTTTTATTTTCTGAGGCAAACTGAATATATAACATATACAGATACATAAATTTCCATACAAATATCTTCTTTACCAGCTGTAATTAAGATATTTGCATGTAAAGAGAACAGTGTGCTCCTTGCCTTCCTCCTGGTGGGGAATTGTATTTCTCTCCTAATCCTCAAAGCCCAAGACTGTGATCTGTCTGTGTCAAATAGGAGGAGGCGGCGGCAGAGAACTGGGGCAATATAACATCTGAAATTCAGAATTTTAAGCACAGTTCTTACTCCTGGATGTCTTTGTTGTTGTTGTTGTTTTGTTTTTTCAGGCTTTGCTAATCCCACAGAACAAAGCTGAGGTGGGGACGGGGAGAGTCCAAGAGAAAGTGAGAGGGCACCCACTCATTCTAAGCTATTCCTCTGAATCCTGAGCTTCTGCTTATGAGCTATGTGGCCCTAGGAAATTTCCTTAAATTCTCTGAGCCTTAGATCCTCATCTGAGAAAAAATGAGAACAATTTCTTCTTTTGTGCAGATTAAATAAGATAATGTATGCAAATTGTTGGTACCTATTAAGGACTCAATAGATGGTAATTATTATTCTATGTAAGTGAATAAGGTAGAAATTATATGTAAGAAATTTTAAATAATTATAAATTACAAGCTAAGGTGTTTCCTATGATGGTCTGTGGTGCTGGAGACTAAAATTGAAGGGAGAAGAGCCTACTTAAGGGACCTCGGGGAAATAAAAAACAAAACCACTCACTCTTCTGGGACTGGTTTAGATCAGGAGGAAGGAGAAGGCACTGCTACTTGGTCAAAAGAAGAGCTCGCCCATTGTGGAACTGGTAACTCGAACCGCTTACCTTTGATAATTGTACACCGTGAATTCTACAGTAGACAAAGATCTTGGGAATTGGAGCCCATTCTCTCAGGCCTCCTAAGTGTGTGCCACCCCTTGTTATCCCAGAGGAAGATTTCACAGTCATGTGCCTAGAGCACGTGAGGATAGAGAGAAGGCTGGTTTAAGTCCAGTTCTCTCTGCTTTCTCTCTCTTATCATAGGCAACGTGATGGTCACTGCTCGTTATTGTGCATAACATGAGACAGTAGATATGCAGGAGCTTTGTGAACTGTTGGCTTGGGTGCTGTGGGTTTTATCACCACCGCTACCACCACTATTACCACTATTACCACCAGTATAGCCTGCTTAGTAAATGATCATGCAAGCTCTGGAAAAAAATGAGTTGATTGGCAAGGCTGGTCAGTGTGCCATCTCTCCCACTCTGCCAATCACCGTGACAACCTTGGCTACGTCTCCTCCACTGAGTCATGCTCTCCAGTCTCTACAGCCAGGATGGACCTTTGATTTGTGGCCCAGTCCCAGTTTGTTCTTTTTTTGTTTTGTTTTGTTTTTTGAGGAAGATTAGCCCTGAGCTAAGATCTGCCAATCCTCCTCTTTTTGCTGAGGAAGACTGGCCCTGAGCTAACATCCGTGCCCATCTTCCTCTACTTTATATGTGGGATGCCTAACACAGCATGGTGTGCCAAGCGGTGCCGTGTCTGCACCCAGGATTCGAACCAGCAAACCCCAGGCCACCAAAGTGGAATGTGTGCACTTAACTGCTACGTCACTGGGCTGGCCCCCCAGTTTGTTCTTGAAGTTGATCATTTCCTTACCCAATGGATCAATCCCCAACATCCTCATCTTTTATTTATTTATTTATTTATTCATTCATTCATGTCCTTGAGTCATCTGGGTACATGCATGTCTTGGAGCTCTCTGCGGCATAAATTCCCTTGAAGGCAAAGGAACCCACTCACTCTCTTTTCATCACAGTGACTTTTCACATAAAAAGTGCTCAATAAAAGTGCTTAATTTAAAAATCTATAATCCTATGTGAGATGTCTATAACGGGTAAGGAATAACGCCCCTCCGGCATAAGCAGTTTTAAATGGATCCTCATAGGTCCCCACTTGCCAGACACCGATGGTGAGTAGGTGGGGACTCTGCTAGGTACATCTGGAAGAGGCAATGGTGTCACCTAAGGGAAAGCCAGCTGCATCTGATTCCCCACCAAAGGGCCCAACATCTGCTTATCTATAAAGAGGCCTGAGAGAACATCTCACAATAATTAAATCACCCATGAGACTGCAGTTAGCGCCAGAAGGACAATTTGTTAATGCACACAGGGGACCAGATTATTCAAAGGCTACCTGATCAAAGCGTTCACTCCCTGTAAGCCAGCCTGTGTAGAAAGCCTGATCATATTGAGAAGATTCCTTAAAGAGGAAGAAATCAGAGCAGGGCAGTCAGACGAAGCACATGGTCAAAAGCATCCTGCTAAGAAAGACAGTGAACGGGAATTCCTTGGCCTCCCAGGAGGTTGAGAAATACTGCAGGTCTTTTGCTTACATCCTCCTCTCTCCCTTGGCCAAAGCCAGGAGAGAGATGAACATTGCCACCAGCTAGTTCCATGACTATCCCTTTTTCAGGCCTCTATGACCAGCCAGTGCCCCTTCTGAAAGATGTATTCTTTCTTTGTCTGCTTCTATCAAGGTACCATGGAGCCATGATGGCCTGGAAGCCACTCAAGTTTTTTCAGACAACCTTGGATATATATCCATGTTTTCATCCATTTTATACTGATCTTAAAGAGACTAATTGCATTTTCTTCATTTCCAAATACTTGGGAGGAATTGCTTTATTATTAGAGTCCCTAATGCTTTCCATGTCACTGCATTGCTTTTATACCTAAAAAATTACTCCTTCGGTTGCTTGTAAATCTAATTGTCTTGATACCAAGTATTATATGCCCCAGGGATGGCAAGTAGATCTTAGGTACCAGTTCTGATTGACTGGTAGTAGTTGCCAGAGTGGAGTGATGAGAACTTCGTGGCTCCATCTAGAGTCCAGTGAAAAAGCTTGTGGCGATCAACTGGTGATGTCTGCCACGCATATAGGAAAGGGGATTGATGGCATCTGTGTCATATTGTTTCCAGCCCTGGCATATCACATCCCAATCAGTTCTCTCAATTCAGGGATTCTACTGGACCCTTTTACTCATGCTCTAACCTTAGCTTCTCACAAGTGGAGGGATTCTCATAATGCAGAGGTGTGAGTGTATTGAATGCACATGTGTTGGATTGTGTACAAAGGTAGGTGTTTGCCAGTTGGGCCTGCGTTACTGGTGCTAACTAAGGGTTATTTGCCCAAGATCACATAGATGGGATTAGTATCCCAATGTCCTAAATTATCTTCTACTGGCCTTTCCCTCACACTTCACTTAAGCATTTTTTTTAAACTTATGTATAGCAAAAATGCCCTTGTTCTTGGTAGATTTGCTTCCCTGTTCCACTCTGCCAAGGGTTTTTGTAGTCTAGGTACAGCTCTCCCTTCCAACTCTGCGCCACCTGCAGCTTTTATCAGTGTACTAGCAATGACTTCAAGCGTATTTTTTATTTTCTGGAAAGTTGAATAGTTCAGACTTGGGTTTGCTGCTAGAGTCCTGCTCCCAAGCAGATGTTGATCCAATTATCAGCATTCTTTGAGTATAGTCATTCTATGGCTATGTCTCCATCCAACTGGACTCTTCTCCTGCACACATTAACCTCTTTTGTTCATAAGTATTCTGTGAGCACCTTGATAAACGCCTGGTTGAAATCGGGTAAGCAAGCTGTACTGGCAAACTTGTGAAAACCAGAAATGAACTTGGGGATTGTCTTGTCAAACCCCTTATTTGACAAATGAGGACACTGAACCCCAGCAAGAGCACAGGTGTTTCTCAAGTTCATGCACCTAGTTAGCGGTAGAGTTAAGATAAGAACAGTGGTCTTGCATCTCACAGGTCCAGTGCTTCTCTCTGACCATCATCAAAGTACTCTGAAGTCAACTGGGCCAGTATGATTATTCCTACTTACAGACAAGTAAACTGCGGCTCAGAGAGATTGGTTGGTATTCCTCAGATTGCATAAAAAATGAGGGCAGAGTTCTGTTCAGTGTTCTGGTTGACAAGCAAGGGTTTTAAGGAATATGAGGTCATTTGTGAATAGAATTTGTATCCAGTTTTATTGAGATATAATTGACATATAACATTGTATAAGTTTAAAAGTACAACATGTTGAGGGCCTGGCCCCGTGGCCGAGTGGTTAAGTTCACGCGCTCCACTGCAGGCGGCCCAGTGTTTCGTTGGTTCGAATCCTGGGCGCGGACATGGCACTGCTCGTCAAACCATGCTGAGGCAGCATCCCACATGCCACAACTAGAAGGACCCACAACGAAGAATATACAACCATGTATGGGGGGGCTTTGGGGAGAAAAAGGAAATAAAATAAAATCTTTTAAAAAAAAAAGTACAACATGTTGATTTGATACATGTATATATTGCAAAATGATTACCATCATAGTGTTAGCTGACACCACCATCTTACAATTTCTTGTTTGTGGTGAGAACGTTTAAGATCTACTCTCTTAGCAACTTTCAAGTATATGATACAAAAATGTGAGCTGTAATCATCAGGCTGTACATTAGATCCCCAGACTTGTTCATCTCATAACTGGAAGGTTTTACCTTTTGACCAATATCTCCCCATTTCTCTCACCCCCCAGCCCCTGGTAACCACCACTCTACTCTCTGTTTCTATGAGTTTGGCTTTTTTAGATTCCACATATAAGTGAGATCATACAGTATTTGTCTTTCTCTGTCTATTTCACTCAGCATAATGCCCTCAAGTTTCATCCAAGTTGTCACAAATGGTAGGCTTTTCTTTTTTCTCATGACTGAATAATATTTCGTTGTATATCTGTCCACATCTTTTTCATCCATTCATCTGTTGACAGAAACTCAGATTGTTTTCATGTCTTGACTATTGTGAAAAATTATGCAGTTAACATGGGGGTGCAGAAATCTCTTTGAGATCCTGTTTTCATTTCATCGGATATATACTTAGAGGTGGGATTGCTGGATCATATGTTAGTTCTGTTCTTAATTTTTTTGAGGAAGCTCCATACTGTTTTCCATAGTGGCTATACCAATTTACATCCCCTCCAACAATGTACAACGGATCCCTTTTTTCCACATCCTCACTAACGCTTGTTCTCTCTTGTCTTTTTAATGATAGCCAGTGAATAAAATTTTTAATTGGTGCACCAGTATAGTACAATCTCCTCATACTTTAGAGTTGGAAGTGTGAAGCTACAATCAGCGAGTTCCATGATTTTTTTCTGGTAGGGTTTTGTGCCAAGGATGTTCCAGGAAAAGGAGGCAAACAGTTGAGATGACTCAGGCTTGGGCACCATAGCAAGCAAGGAGACCCTAATTCAGGGAGCTTGGGGTCTCCAGGGGGTAGTAAAGCAAGCAACAGCAAGGTGATTTGAGGCGAGCATAGTCCCAAAAATGCACCACAGATTCAGTGAAACTGAAGTGTAACGAAGGGAGCCCAGGAGCAGAGGAGGGGGTGATCGGAGACAGGGAATGCCTCCCTAATACCCCTAAATGTGTCGAGGAAGAGATTTTTTTTGCATGTTTATTGTGAAAAGGTATTCTCAAGAACATCTGTCAGCTTATTTGTTCACAGTAGTTTGGGATTTCTGAAAGGGCCATATTCATGCTTTATTTCACCAGTCACATATGCCTTGTGCCTAACACCACATCTGGTATATGGTAGGCATTCCCAAAATGTCCAGTAAGCGAAATAAACAAGGAGACAGGTATACCTCTTGGTGAATGACTGGTCTGGGATGATGCTCCGGGGCACTGAAGTTTGGGACAATCAGAAATCACAAAACCATGTTTCATCACACTCAGAGATGCTCTGGGGGTTTGTCCTCCATCATTTTGGTTTGGAAAATGGAATGGACCACCCTCTAAGATAGTGGGTTCTCTGTTGCCAATGATTTTCCAGAAAATCCAGATAACCACATTGTAGAGATGTTATAGAGGCACGTTCTTTGGACATGAAATCGCAGTAGATGACCTCAAAGTTTTGCTTTTTTCGAGTTCTCAGATCCTAAGAGTCAACTCTATAACAAAATGCTTAGATAGGTGCAAAGTGACATAGTAATTTAAGGAAGCATATTATGCATGTGCAAGGAACTGCGTCAAGTATATATTTCTGTGCTGCTATGAAATATTAGGCCAAATTCACCCTCCCCTATTTACAAATTCACGCATCTGTTTGCTTTCTCACTTCCCTCACCCCTCACCATCTGTCATCTGTCTATCTCTGGCCCACCTCTCCTTGTGACTATGTTTCCCTCACTCTGATACCTTGAAATCTTTTTGCCTCTTTTCCACTCTAAAATCTATGATCTCTTCCACATTAAAGAAAAATCTTCATTTGACCTTTCTGCGCCTTCCAAGTTCCCTTTGTCCCCTCGACTACTGAAATGGGTCGTGTTCATCTTCTGTCTTAAATTTGGGGCTTCTGATCTTACTGCTTTATCGACTCTGCATTTTTGGGGTCACTAATTATCTCCTCACGGTCAAATTCAAATGCCTTTTCTCTACAAAGTCTAATCCTTTTGTGAACTAGCTATTGAATGACATTATTAATAACTGCCCCATTCTTTTTCCCACCCCTCCACTCCCCCACTGCTTAACATTCTTGTTCTATGCCTTAAGAATTATGCCTCCCTCCACAATTTGTCCCCCTTTTTAGCCGTTCTTTACCTCTCTCTCCTCTCATTTAAAGTTCTGGTGCTGCTATTTTAGACGTCAACATTGGAAACCTCACATGCTTACATGGCTATAACCCCTTTTCACTTTCATGCAGAAGCTGTTTGAATTTACATTTTTAGCCTCTACTTCTCTCTTTGATTGCTTAGTCTATAAGTGTCCCCTGGAGAGTGTACTGGCGATTAAAACTTGGCTTATTGGAGATAAAACTCACCATGGCCTCCTCCTGCTTCTCAAACAGGCAGTCTGTTGGCATCAGTGAAAAGTCTCCTGGGTGGTCCCCCAAAGGGGAGTCATTTATGAACCCGTCTCTTCATCGCCTATTCCTAATGCCTCACCAGATCCTGCTAGGTCTCTCTTTGGAGTGCCTCAGTGTCACTTGTTCTCTGCAGGTTGGCAGGAACTACCCTAGTCCACACCATGATCAGACTAATCCTTGGATCAGTGTATGTACCTTCAGTCTCAGGGGCATCCTACTGGGCATCCATCTTCCCCAAACTTGCCCTTCTTCCACACGCTTGTTTAAGAGCCTCGAGTGAATCCTTATTTCTCAAAAATTTAAATTTCTCACCCTGGCCTACAGGGCCCTGGAGCACTCTGCCAGTCTCCTTCCTGACCCCTCCCACGAGAAGCCCCCTCACTCCCACCCCAGCCAGTCTGCCCCCCCATTGCATGGTGGCTCACGCTCATTTCCACCATTGCATGAGGCCTTCTGTATACATTTGCTTGGTCTGCCATAATGAAGTGCCACAGACCGGGAGGCTTAAACAACAGAAAGTCATTTTCTCACAGTTCTGGAGGCTGGAAGTCGGAGATCACGGTCTTGGCAAGGTTGGTTTCTTGTGAGGCCCCTCATCTTGCCTTGTAGCTGGCTGTCTTCTCCCTGTCTCTTCTTATCTGCTTCCCTCTGTACATACCTGCATCCAAATTTCCTGTTCTTTTAAGGACATCAGTCCTATTGGATTAGGACCCACCCATGTGACCTTATTTTACCTTAATTACCTCTTTAAAGACCCTATGTCTATGTATAGTCACATTCTGAGGTACGAGAAGTTAGGACTGCAACATAATGACGTCTTGGGGGACACAAGTCAGCCTATAACAGCTTCTCTTCTCAACTTCCCATCTGTTCTTTCTTTCTTCTCCCTCTTTGTTCTTTCCCTCTGTCTGTTCCTTGCTGCCATCCAAAGCCAGAGACCTCATTTCCTTGTCGTCGCTGGATGACCTCCTCGGCGTCACCTTATTGCTCACACACATAGACGTTCTGCTTCACCGGTGTGCTTCTTCTGCAGGTCATTCCTGTGCTTCTCTGTCTGGTTTGACGGAGAGCAGGGGCTGCATCTCGTGTCTTCTGTACACAGCTCTTGACATGGTGGGTGCTTGGGAAATGCCATTGCTAAGTTACTGCAAGTCCCTTCTCTAAGGCAACCTAACACACCCCCTCCTCTAGCTTCTCAAGGGGGCTTTGAAGGAAAACGGGTTTTTCCTGAGTGGTAACGGGGAACAGACACACTGAATCTGTTGACACCTTGGAGGAGGAAGGCTAAGTTTCCACACCGATTACGTCCGACTGTCTAACTTCTTTGCAAGTTGGAAAGGCAGGAAGGAGATCTGTGAGGGAAGCCCGTAAAGTAGTGGTGAATGCAGTGATTTTTCTACTGAAGATAGTAAGGACAAATATTCCCTCAGAAGCTTTGGAGAAGGTGGTATTTCTTTGATCTCTGTGGTTGAAAATTCTAGAAAAAATGCACTTCCTTTTGAGTGGTAGTTTGCTGGGATGCTCATCCTGTTGGGAGTAGAACTTAGCCCTTGGAGGGAAGCCAGTTGGATCTTGGTGGCTCACAAAGGAAGACAGCTGGGTGCTGGGTACTAGGAGGGTTGTCATGGTGTGTCTGCTGAGCCATGAGTAGCATCTCTGGGTGGACTCCTGAGTGAGGACCTTGGAGATGGGTCAGCATGGTCAGCCTTCCTTCCTAGTGGTGTAGGAGAGGTGTTTGGAGGCTGTGGCCAGGAGAGACATGCCATTCTGTTAAAGATACACCAACTTCCCTTCACCTCCCTTCTTTCATCCTTCCATGCTTCCTTCCTCTGCCTTCATCCCTTTCTTCTCTCTTCCCCTACCCTGCTGTCTCCCTCATTCACTGTCAGGAAGGGCCATGCCAGAAGGGCCCGGTCAGCGTGTCGTGGCAGCGGCAGAGGCTAGCAGCTCCGGCGGCTTCCACAGTGAGTCTGGATTTCGTCTCTGGGGCCAGAGGGCTGGGCAGGGCAGTCCACACACATTGACAGCTTGCAGGCTTTGGAGAGGAACTTCCATGGGCTGGGGCTGCTTCTTGCCTCTCTTCGCCTGCCTCCCACCATGGGGGCATCCTTTAATTTCCATGGAAATTTCCTGCCAAAGCCACTGATGTGCTTGGGCTGTCTCATGGGGAGGAAGCATGGTGACGGGTGGAAGGGCCATGATCTGCTAAGATTAGGTGCACACCTGGGAGAGCCGCCGGAGTTCAAATGGCTGCCAGGCATTCTTTCCAGGCCTGCGTGCGTGGTGGAGGCTGGAGGCTCTGCATGGACGATGGTTTGGCTGCTTTCTTGCATTTTAGGAAGTGTGGCCTTGAGTTTTGAATACGCATTGGGTGCCTACACTCCGTAAGAGATCCTTTAAGGAACTAAGAGTGCCACACAGGCTAAAGGGTCTGAAGAACCAGAAATCTCCCTGTTGACCTCAGATGAAGCTTGGTCTAAGAAATTTGATTTTCAGTACAATTATTACAGAGCTCCATGACTGAGTCAGATACCTAAGAATTTGGGGAAGGGTTTCCCTCCTCATTTTAATTTCTCTGGGAATTTGTGGCCTAGAAATGGGCACACAGTAGAGTTGGTCAAAGTTGCACCTGTCTTGCCTTGATCGTCAGACTGAATTGGATGACTTCCTTCCATTCTTTTTCCCTAGGGGCTATTCCTTCTGTTTTGGGAATGGTCCACTTGGGAAAATAAAACTACAAAATTTGCCTACCCTGCCTTAAAAATGCCTCTCCAGATAAGAAGATACAGGTCCTGTTTGCCATCTCAAGATGCTTTCCCGCAGGTCAGATGCTGTTTCCAAGCACTGACTGGGTGTGTTGTAGCTCATTGTGAAGTGATTCTAATACATGACATTATCCTGATGCTACAGTCTCATGGGCATGTGCACAGGGGTGCTTTTACGATTTCATTCATTTCTCTCCTGATTTGGTTAGGGAGGTAAATTAAGCATAGCCTCTCAGGTTCTCTCAGGATCCCATTTTTGTGGTTATCTCCTCTTGGCACTGTTACTAATAATGGCCTTCAAGTTTAGGATTTTTCAATGCTCACAGCTGTGTATAGCTGGTTTATCAGGATGAACATGCATGCTAGCCTTGTGAGAATTTTGAAAGCAGGACCATTATATGAGATTAATCAGTCTCTTCTTATGCTTATAAAACATTGTATGTATTTCAGTTATATTAGAGTAAAACTCTTGATTTCAGGAGTTGATGGGTTCAGTTAAAGTATCAAATTGGTCATATTAGTTAATTCAATTCAACAAATATTTATCATTAATCAACTGTGTATGTTTGATTGTCTAAACTTGGACACCTCTGAGAATTTAAAGAGAAGCTATTAATGATTAAGTAGATAGCACAGGTATAAACTGAGATCTTCCCCTGTAAATTGGGACCTACAGTTACTCTATCCATGTATCAGGAACTATTCTAGGTGCTAGGATACAACTGTGAATAAGACAGAGAAAAATCTCTGCCCTTAATAAGGGAGATAGAAAGTAAACATAAAGTCAACATACAGTATGTTTGAGAATAATAGATCCTTAGAAGAAAAATAGAGAAAAAGAAGGATTTGGTGGTACTGGTGGTGGTGGTGACGTGTGAGTGTGTACAGGTTTAGACAGGAGGTCAAAGCGATTGAGTCAGTTAAAGAATATGATGTATTTTAGTTTATTTAATTTTGCCAAGGAGGGCTTCATGGCTTGGCTAATATCTTTCTGAAACAAGTCAGATCTGGAAATTCTGAATCCAAAGCAAGAAATACAAACTTTGGAATGACAAAAATCAAGGAGGGAGAATCAGGTGGCCATGGTGTTGGAAACATACCTTGTCTGCTTGATAGTCAGGTTTCATCTCCCACTGACATCACTGAGAGGGCATCAGAAAGTGAATAAGCCTGTGGATTCATCCACTTGGGGAGCATCTTTGCAGAAAGCCCCTCACTCTTTGATTTGCTTTGGCCATTCAGGATATCTTAAGGCCCTTTCTCCTTCTATCTGGCATATTTGGTGGTGGTAGGGGATGACAACTTACATTTGAAGAGCCCCTACACTTTGCTAGGGGCTTTGAGCAAGTTAATTTATTTAAGCTATCCTGTTCCCGTGAAGAAATTATGATAGTCCCACATTAGGGATGAGAGCATTGATGTTTAAACATGGAACTAGAAAATAGTGGAGCCAGAATTTAAACCCTAGTCGAACCAAGTCTGAAATCCTGCCTGTATCCTTTAGTCTCACCATACATCCGTAGATACGAGTCGCGGGAAGTGGGAGAAAGAAAAGACATGTAGGATTCACTGGGTTACCCCAAGGTCCTGTGAATGAGCTGGTTTGCATGGCTGGATCAGGAGCAGAAGATGTGTTGGGGTGGTTGTCAATGTCTTTGCTGACTGTGCATGAAGGTACAGCAACTTCTGCTGCTTCCCCATGTGTCATTTCCATTGGGAATGGGGATAGGCATGGAAAGTTTGCGGAGCATGAGAGCAAGGCTTCCTGTTGTGGCATCCATCCTAGGCAGAAGTGGAGCTTGATTTCAGTGTATCAGTGTTCCTGGGTTTCATGCAAGTTGGATGGAGGGGTGGTGCATGAGTCTGCATAGAGATATTAGGGGTGGGGGGAATGCACGCAGAGGTCTGAGACTCGACACAGGTTTTTCAACAGGCGTTTGAGTGAAGTGTTGACTTTGAAAAGACTCTTTGGTTTCCTGTCGGCTTTTATGAATGGATTCCACAGACTGACCTCACCTAGTCTTGGGACTGCTAAGAGCAAGAAGCAGGACGTCTCGGGACCACATCTTATTATGCTTATACTTAACATCAATATCACTTGTGACCTTGTATTTATTTGTAATCTATGTTCATATACTTCCCAGAAAAAAATTTAGGTAGTGGCAGGCAAACCACCATTTACATGAACCAGAGAGAGCTGCTATAGCAAAGCGAAGAATTGTTTGGGGATGTCAATAGCCTCTCCAGTTTTCCTTTTAGGCTAAAGGGCCATCTTTCCACCTGCAATGCTGTTATTCCTTTGGATTTCTAGAACATATTTATTTAGAGATTTCAATGTACATGAAGACAATGTCTCTTTTAGTTTCACAGTATATGTCATATGGATAGAGAGAAGTTATTACTCTGTCATTTACCAAAGCTTTTCTTCACCATCATAATGTCAGTGTCACTTAGGAATATACTCCAGGCACTCAAATGCCCCTCACTGTGTCTTCTATCTGTTGGATTCTGGCTGCCCCATCAAGTCCTGGTTCTTTACTGCTTATGTCCTGTTGTCTGGTTTCCCTCCATCACTTTGATACCCAAGGGCTAAGGAGCAAAGCATCATTCATCTTCCCCCAGGATACGCTTCTCTGACTTATCCCGCTGAGCCCTCCCTGGTGAAAACAAACAAGCAAGGAAACTAACTTTTCTTCTAAAATAGTAACCCATCTCAACATTAGTTGGCTTTTCCATTCTATATCCATGTACTCTGTGGAGTCCCCCTTGGGAATAAGGATAAAGATTAGAAGCGATTGGTTCTATTTCAAGCTGACAAGGCTTTTTCTTCTTTCACTGCTTACATAAGGCCCACCCTGCCGCTCACACATACAAGGCGTGTCTTACTTTTAAGAAGAGTTTAATTGCAGCTGGAAGGACACTACCCAGGCTTTTGACACAAGTCTGTGAGGGCATGTGGTCACAAGTGTGCCCCAGTCCAAGAACCTGCTTAGAGACCTGATCACAGGCACACCCTTCACACCAGCATGCTGGGAGCCCAGGGGTGTATCTCCCCAACCAGATGAACCCAGTTTTTCTAAGGTACCTGAGAACACTTGCATGTCTCTTTGCGTGCCCAAGGCACACAGGAGAGCTTAAGATGAGTTTTTCACCCCTATCTCTGTGTTAGTGTTTTTCAGCCATTCCTGAGGTTGTGGGTGGATCAAGTTGCAGTGAAGTTGTCCACGAGCTGAAGAGTATTCTAAAACACACTAAGACTTTGCATTGCTCTCCCAAGTCTCGCAATTCAAGATGGTTAAGACTGGCCTTTTGGGGAGAACCTAATGCAATCTCCTGTGGGAGATGCCTCTTAATTATGTGGTAGGTCGTGTCCTTGTAAGTTCAGGGAAATCGGTTGTGTGTTCCCAAGGCCATTCCTTTGAATTCTCACCTGGAGATTAATCCAGAGATAGGAACTCTGCCCATTAAAAGGTAATTAATCTTTAGACTCCTCGTTCCCTTAGCATTTTGTTCTCTGATGATCTGAAAATAGATGTCCCAGATCAGAGCAAGCCCCCAGAACAGCAGGATGAGAGTGGCCTGGAATGGTGTGGGGCTCAAGTCTTCATGTGAAGCGGCTGTGGGAGCGAAAGGGAAGATGACGGAGAGGGGAAGGGAGTTGTTCTGGTGTGCCATCCAGGACTGCTCATTAGGAAAGTTACCCTAGTCTTTGTGATAGGATTCTATATTGTTTGTTCTGGATCTTTTCTTCAAAGTTGGTCAAGTCCATTTGTTGCCACAACTCTTTTGGGACAAATGACTCATGAGAAATCCATATGTCTGGAAGAATTGTGACAGGACCTCCTGTCTGGGGATGATATGAGTTCCGCTGTCTCTTTTGCCTCTGTCTGCGGGGCTGGTCCCTACCTCTCCGGAGCATTAGCTAGTTCCTCTGATTTTTGCTGCCTCCTCCCATCCTGGCACTTGTGGCTAACCGTAATGGAAGGTAGATGTCTAATGGGACCTCCATACAATGCACTGGGTTGAAGAAGCCTGATATCTGGGTGAATGCAGCCCTGTAAGGAAAGTTTTCAGTTCAGGTGTCTGTCTCAGAGTCACAGGTTTGCAAACTGGGTCCCTGCAACGATTTATGGCTGGTGGAGCCCTGGCATGTAAGTGCCGCCATGCAGGGTGGGAAAGGAGGAAAGGACACTCCGTGGGTGAGAGAAGGCATATTGCAGTTCCGCCTTAACTGGGCAAATTGTTTTCCATCTGGGCCTCTGGGATCTCTCTAGCTCTTTCTTCTTAGGCTCATTTCTAGAAATAGACATTTTAATCCTAGAAATAGAGACTGACTTGAGAGTTGACTTTTTCAGTATTATATCAAGATTCTTTCAGCTACAAGTGACAGAAAACCTAACCTATCTTAAGCAAAAAGGCACTATATTGTCTCAATAATCACAAAATCCAGATTTAGACTTATTTCTGGTGTGGCTTAATTCTAAGACCCAAATAAGTCACCAGGCCTGACACATGTCGCTTTCTCTCTCCCTCCTTCCTTCTCATCTCCACTCACTGTTCCTGCCATCCTTCTGTCTCTCTCTGTCTTCCTCTTCTTCTGCCTGAGACAGTGATCTTAGAGAAAGAGACATTAATGGGAAATAGATTTCCAAACAATCGTGGCTAATGAATTTTAAAAATTATGATGATAAATGCTGCAGCAGTTGAACAGATTATCTGTGACCTACATGATCAGTAGCAAAGACTTGGCTTCATCAGAGAGGCCTTGCCATGGGGAGCCCAGCTGACTGGGCATTAAATAATCAGTGTCATTTCTGCAGGAGTCAGGCCAGGCATTATGCAGAGAAAAGCTGCAAAGGAAAGACTGGGGAAGCAAAGCCCACGACTGACTGCTTTCTCCAGGCTGCCTATGAGGAGGAATGTGCAATGTTTTCTGGTATCCCTTTTATGAGTGCTCTCTGGGCTGATGATGGCTCAGGCCTTACTTCCTTGCATCTGCAGATTTAGATATTTCTGAATGAAAATCCTTCTTTGGCTTTTACAGATGTTTTTATAGAAATCGAACTCTAAGATTTCTATCACATTTTCCAAAATCTGCCATCCAACCCATCAATTTATATGCCTTAAAACATTTTTATCGGTGTCTTCCTTCAACTTGGAAATGCATAAGATCTCCCACTTGGTGGTTCAAAAGAACATCGGTTTTGGAATCAGAGTAATTTAGGCGTGAGGCTTGGACCTTTCACTCTTCAGCCTCTTGAACTCTCATAAGTTACTTACCCTCTTGCTCCTTCCACCCTCCTCCCTTCCTCCACCTGTGCAATGCTTTTGCTAATAATAATCTCCAGAGCCAAGGCATTTTGGGAGGATGGAACGAACCAGTGCATTTTAACTCATTTAGCACAGATCCTGGCACAGTATAAACCCTCAATAAATCATTGTTCTGTATCACTGTTCATTGGGACAAGCCTTCCAGCTCTGATCCCTGCCTTGGAGTACTGAGAGCATCTCTTTCTACCTCTGTTATGGTGGCAACCAGAGGTCTAAATAAATTAAGATGAGGGATCTACCTTTGGGGTTGACCCACCCCAGACTTAGCCTAGCTCCACCTCTTGGGGATCCACGAGGTGACCCTGAGAAAGATACTTCATCCCAGTTTCATTAGCCTGGAAATAAGAAGTCCACTTGCTTTAATCTTCCTTCTCTGCTTTTTGGAAACATGAATGTGTATAACAGAGTAGGAAGACCTTGGAGAAAACCATCCAACCGTGATTCCTGGCTTAGCATTTAAGTCTTTCTCCTGGGTTCAGCCTCCGAACAGTCTTCCCCCGCCTTTTGACCTTGAAGGAGAAGCCAAGGGGTAGGGCTTGTTTATTAAGAGAGGAGGAGCAGCCCACAGCTGCAGGCCTCCCTTATAGCCTGGGGTGCCAGATGCTGTGTGGAAGGACAGCTCCTCCATCCCTTTCATCTGAGACCACCCTTGGCTCACACCCTTCCTTGCAAAGAGGCACCCTGGGAGCTGGCGGTAGAGCAGCGGGCTGTGTGGATCTAGTGGGTCTCAAAGCTCTAACCTTCTCACAGGGCTGGGAGGGGCATCCAGAGGTTATCCAGTCTTCATTTCATCAAATCATAGTGTTTTGGAACGAGATGATACCTAAAGATCAACGAGCCCAACCCTGTCCCTCAGCCTACCAATTTTACAGATGAGGACACGGGGGCCCAGGGATGAGCCAGGTGGTATGATGTAAACCTAAGGCAGGGCCCTGGAGCTCCTGAGTTCTGGCCCGTTGCTCTTCTTGGCCTGCCTGCAACACACACACACACAGACACACACATGCACAGGCACACGCACATGCACACACAACCCTGGGAAGTCAGGCTGCTGATGCTGCTGATGTTGGGGAGGAACTTGCGATGAGCTTTGGTTTAATGCTCTTGGTATATTGATGCAGATAAGAAAATTTTGCTTTGGAAAATCTCATGCAATGTTGGAGTAGAGAAGAATCTTAGCAATCCTCTAGTCCAACTATGTCATTATTCCAGATGTGAACAGTGAGACCAAAAAGAAGCACAGGATGCCAAAACCCTAGGGGGACACACTGATAGAACTGGAGCAAGAACTCACTTTGATGCGGGGTCGGTGAGCCGAAGAGTCGAAAGAAAGATTTCTTGGACTCTCAAGGTCTGGCAGTGGTGCTCTTTTATTTAGAGAATAGTATGGAATAGCATGGGGACAGGACCCATGGGCAGTGAAGAGCTGCAGGCATGGGGACAGGACCCATGGGCAGTCAGAGCTCCTGCTGCTGCC
>NC_060268.1:90619031-90718855 GCF_021613505.1 Equus quagga | reverse complement strand
AGGCATGGGGACAGGACCCATGGGCAGTCAGAGCTCCTGCTGCTGCCCTGAGTTGAGGGTTAGGGCTAATTTTATAAGGCATGGGTACGTGACTTATTTTTACTGGAAAAAGAAAAGATGGTGTAAAAAGTCATTAAATGATTTCAGTGCAGATGGGGTCTGGTTATTGTGCAGTCGTATAACTTTAGATACGAATCTGGTCATATAGATCGGCATGTAGGTGAGGATGCCCTGGGCTTCTCTCCCTGGGGCAGCCCTAATTCATACCATAAAAAATCCACCGGGTCATATAGTTTGGCATGTAGGCCAGGTCACCTTGGGCTTCTCTAGCTGGGGCAGCCTTAATCCACATCAATATGACTTGAGTCTCAATCCATTGCTCTTTCCACTCAACTCCATGCCTTCCTTTGGTGTCAGATCTTCCTTTAAGCTTCCTCCCTCCAGGGATGCTGGAGCCGAATCTATAAGGGCTGTGTGGCTGGGTTAATCCAGTTAATCCACACCCCTTTCCTGGAATTTCTCAGGGGGAGGCTAACTAAGAACCTGTGATGCAGAAAAATACTAACGGTAGTAACTTATGTTGGTTAATCAGTTTGAAGTTCACGGAGTGCTTCGGCTGCTGCTATCACCCATCCATGGGCTTCCCTTGAGAATTTAACTTGCTATTTTTTCTAAGTTGAATCTCCACCTTTAAATGAAGATGGAGGACTTTATCCATGCTTCATGATTCAAAGGTGAACCATAAACATGCTTCATGTTTGTGGTCCTGCCAGAGACCTAGCAAGTGATCTGTGAGCTCTCTCCTCTCAGGCGCCAAGCGTCCATCCTTTAGAATTAAAGGGTCTTGTTCCATGACTCACAGAAGCATCCCAGTTTCCATTGGGTGAAGAGATGCATTCAATTCTCAGGAAAGCTTTGGATGTGTGAAAAGTCGCATATCATTCACCTTCTCTTTCCCCTGGTTGGAAATGCTCCAGTAGCTAGCCAGTGGATGGATTGGAAGTTCAGCTCCAGCTCAGAGAAGCTGGATAAGGCAGCCTCTAGTCTAAGGAGGAGTTGCATATTTTTTATGTCATGTCCCTTGACGCTCTCCAAGTTCCCTTTGCCTGCGGTTGTCGCCATCTTGGTAGGTTTCTGCTGTGGTGTGTATTGTTTACTGAAGTAATTAAAATATGCAAAGTGTTCCCTGTCCTCCATTTTGCACTTCTTTCCCAGCTACTTCTGGCATTTTCAGTTGGCAGTTAATAAAACAAAAGGGGGGCCCAAAGGCCTGAGTCTCCCTCCAGCTAGAATGATTAATTTGCAGTGGTTTGGAAGTGGCAGATCTTACCTCCAGCTACAGTTGTGTCTTTCTGGCTGATCTGTTCAACCTGTGCTAAATACTGCAAGCGGAGGACTGAGGATGCTTCATTAAGAGCACAGGACAGTATGATTTCACTCATATGTGGGAGATAAACAAACACCTGGATAAAGAGAACAGATTAGTGGTTACCAAAGGGGAAGGGGGCGGGAGGATCGGCGAAAGTGATGAAGGGGCACATATGTATGGTGATGGATAAAAATTAGACTATTAGTGGTGACCACAATGCAGTCTATACAGAAAGTGATATGTAATAGCATACACCTGAAATTACACAATGTTATAAATCAATATGACTTCAATAAAATAATTGAGGAAAAAAAAAAAAGACCACCAGGCAAGTGGAGGGAGTGGGGAGAAGGAGGCAGTGGTCTTTTTGCTTATTATCTTAGCACAAAACCAAAAAGGCTTCTCTTTCCTCAGGGTAGTCCTACGTTGAAAGAGCTGTAGCCAAGGATGCTTGAAATTTATTTCCTAATCCAGCCTCCTCCTTCCCACCCCAAATACCCCCATCTACCCGCACACATAGAAATTCAAAACACATCCCCTTACAGTCTCTAATCCTGGAACTAGAGAATGCTTCTTGCAAATGTTTATAAGAGAACAATGCTGCTGGTGCTGCCACAGCAAGATCACTGTGACTGTCCCTTGCTAACAGGTATGGAGGCTCGCCATGTACCAGGTACTGTGCTAAATGCTTTACGTGGATTATTTTGTTTAATACTCAAGGCCATTTTAGGAGGTAAATACCAGTTGATGTTTAACAGAGGGGGAAACTGAGGCTCAGGGAGGTTGAGTGATTTCCTGAGGTGACATGGCTGTCGTGATGATATGCTGCCTCTGCCGAAGGTCTGCTTAAGGGTGGGCCACCCTGCTCCCATTCTGGGGACCTGTTTCTGCACCCACTGGCTTTTCTAATGGGACTTCTTGCCCATGTTCAGCAGCACTGAGCAGAGCGTGCAGGGTGAAGAGTTTGCCAGAAGCTTCAGGCCTTGGTTTACTTCTTCACTGGCCCAGACACACAGCTGCCTGCCTCCTCCCAACCCCTGGCCCAGAGAGATGAGGGATGTGTGACCTCCTCATTCTGTGAGGGTTCTCACAGCAAGGGATCTGGGGAGACTACAGCTGGCAAACCTCTCTTAGAGACAGTTTGGAAGCAGCCCCTAATGATGACAGGTGTCAGACCAGCGCAGAAAGCCCTTCACTGACACGTTAGCATTTTCAAGGGTAGTTTTGTGCTACTGGCCCTGCTTTATCGACGTTCTCGAATTAGTCCTCACAGGTTCTGTCTGAGACAAATGAAGATCAAATGCACCAAACAGAAGCCATATGCTTCTAGGACGCTGATTTCGGACCCCAGCAGGGTCATCCAGGAAGATCCTCCCGTGATCCAAGCATGGGGTCTGCATAACAGACGTCATAAATGGCAGGTCCAGTGTGTCAGCCTGCTGGAATCTTGGAATTAGAAAAAACAGTCTCACCCAAAGTTTTAGAAGTGGGTACCCAGCTGAGTTTACTTAGAGATGGAGCCTCACCAATTCACGAGGGAGAATATTCCATCAATTACTAGAAAAACTCTCTTTCACAGCGCCATTGGCGCACGTCGGCTGTCTGTTCAATGTTGCACTCGGATCGAAAGCTCAGGCTCGTCAGATGATATAATAAAACTAGAATTGTGCTTAAATAATCCAGCGCTGTCATCTTAAGGCTGGTGGGACGTTCAATCAATAGGAGATATTATTGTTATTGCTATTAATGTCACTGAGAAGATGGCTGGAGGAGACAATTTATAGCTCGGTTTGCCTTTTGAGGAAAAAGATCCTGTCTCATGCTTTGCGTTTTTAAATTCCAATCATCTTGTTCTTCCCATGCTTCCTGCCGTGAGGCCTCACTCATAGGATAAGCAGTCACTGAGCCCAGTCCATAAGGAGAGCACCGTATTCTAACCAGCCTGATCCTGTCTTCCCTGAGATCCACATTAGCTGCTCATCTTGAGTCTCTAAACCCTGCTTTTGTAAATCACCAAATATTCCAAGGATCCAGGAGGCGGCCACGCTGAGCCTGGAGCCCCTTTAAGCTGCTCCCATTGCTTGTAGGTGGAATTGTCTTGAACCCGCAAAACCCGTCACGAGAAGGACTTGGAGTGTGGCAATGGATTAACTTCTGGCTTGGCCTCTGCCCACCACGGACTTGGGGACATTCTGTTCCTGAGCTGGTTTCCTTATCCACAAATCGGGAATAGTTCTTCCTTCTTGAAAGGGTCACTGGGCAGAATGTCCAAGTCCCCGGAAAAATTGGGAAGTGCTGTACAGTAAACATACACATTCTCATTGAGGAATTAGCATCTTCCAGGAAACATTTAGATTCAAAGTAATATTGTATGTACACGTGTGTTAAAAGCCTGCCATGCCTTCATGTTAAATGCCTGTTTCACTTAAGATTGCATTTGATTTCTGTGCATGTTCTGTGTAGAGGTGTTGTTTACACCTGAGGAAGCTGAGCCTTCCAGAGGTTCAAGAAATTCCTTAGGTTGCTTAGCTAGTAAATGGCATTGGCCGAGTTAGGCATCATCCTCTTTGTTCCTTTGGGTCCTCTGTCTCCTCATCCTATATACATATTTTCAATATCAGTTATAATTTTCAGATTTTGGGGGGCATCTCAATAATCAGCAAAGTCAATCTTGTTTGAAAGGGATTATCTTATTTTTGCTAAATAAGTCTGAATCTAAACCGAAATCTATCAGTGCCTGAGTGGTACAGGGTAAATTATAAACCTAGATTTACCACAAGGAGGCTTTATTCTTCTGCCTTCCTTTCCCCACTCACGTTTAGCAAGCACTTAGGATCTGGATGGATCAGTCTAGACCCAGTAGATCCGTGGATCCATGGATCTGAGCTGAGGTGAGTCCTCCAGCTTTGTTTAGTGAATTGAGCTCTTTTAATAACGTCCCTAAAATCTGTTTCCACAAGAAGATTTGAGTGTAGCCGGGAGGTTCCAAGTCTAGGCATTTGGAAAAGAAAATAAGGGCCAAGTTGTTTTTCAAACCACATCTTTGGACTTGCAGTATCTGCTCTATAAAAAATATATTGCTTCGGGGCAGTAAAGGACAGTTAGGTCTCAGAATGACTGCCAGCATTTAGACAGGATTTAGAAAAAGGAAAACAAAAGGGGAAGTTATAAAAGGTATGTGTTCCTGGGGCCTTCCATCTGAGAACTGGCTCCTGGCAGATGCAGCTCTAGGTAAGAGAGTTGGGGAGAATCACAATGGGCCTCTTTATCCTCTAGGCTCGTGATGCTAAACAGCTTGGCTCTTAAACTCCTTGTACTTTTGGAAGACTCCAAGGGTTTTTCCTAATCCTGGGGCTAGAGGTTCAGCCTGAGACAGCCATTCCACTGAGATTCTGCTAAATGGATGCCTTTGGCATAAGCTGTCACAAAGCCCTGCTCAGAGGGAACAATGCTGGAATGATGTCTTTGTGAGTTTCCCCTCCACCTTCCCTCCAAAGAATTCCAAGCACCTACTAAACCTGGGGCTGAGGTCTTCAGTTTGTGTCTACAAGAAGCTAGATAATAGCTTGCCCTACTTTATTGGGAAGAGGAAGAGAGGCCAAACAAAGGCAAACAATTCTGCCTTGTTAAGTCAGAAGTCTGATGTCATTCTAGAAAATCTCAATCTCTTGTGTAAAGGTTCCATCCATGGAATTGCCATAACTGGGGTGAAGCTGCAGATAGACATGTATTTGTGAGTGCACAAATCAATAAATCAATGGAATATTCCAACTAATACATCCCTAAGGAATGCGCCCACACAACTGCGGGAACCACAGAGTTCTGCCAGGTGACCCAAAGGCCATACATATCAGTGCGGAAAGAAGGAAACTATGGGGCTGAAATTTAAACTTGATCCGACTCAATCTGTGTATTTTCTATTTGTATACCTTTATGTATGTGTGCTATTCTCCAGTAATAAGTTCACCTTAAAAACAAGAACAGGACTCTATGGGACTTTAGCTTCATTTCATTTACCATCTTTAGTGATCTTGGACAAGTCACTGCCTCTCTTCCAGCCAAGGATTCCAAGCCCAGAGGCAGGCTAGGTAATTTCTGAGGCCCTTCCCAGCCCTGTATGTTCATGAGCTACAGCTTTAAAGTTAAATCTCTCCTTTTATGCTCTGGATTCTGATGAACTTGGATTTGGGGAACTGGAGAGCGTGCAGTCACAGGGCAGACTGGCTCCCCAAAGGTGCCCCAGGAATCCAGATGGCATCTGGAGGGAATATGGGCTCAGACATTGAAGCAACATGCCTGGTGAATGGTCGGATGGGGCTGGGTGGAGAGGTGACAAGCTGGTAGAAAATACAACATCCACAACTCAGAATAGCCAAGTGGAGAAGTGAGGGGAGAGGAGAACAGGGAGAAGAGGAGAGATCTTAGAGTGGAGAGAGTTCCTAAAAAGCAGACAGCCATTTCTAAGGCTCTGGTGGCCTCCCATACATGTGTGGAGGGAGCTCTTTAGAACATCCAGCAGTCGGAGTGGGCAGGCAGTGGGAAGGGTTAATTCCAGGAAAGAGGGCTGTGCCATTCTGGCAAGTTTTGAAGCTGTCAGCAAAGCTAATCAGTTAGTTTAGAGTGAAACCATTTATTCTTGCTGTCTTGGAGACAGGACACATTAAAGAGGACTTTGGGCCTTTCCTCCTACATTTAGGCCATTTATTTCAGGAGATGTCCAAGAGAGATTTCACCAACTTCATGTGATCCGGGCATGACCGACAGACTGGTGTTTGTGTCTATGACTATACCCACATGCGTGTGCATTGACGTGCACATGTGTTCATGTAAACTCCCCCCCTCGGGTGTATATATGTCAGTAACTGTGCTAGATGTACCTAACCTTGATGTGCAGCCCGTGTGTGTGAAATCCTTGGACCCTCTGGGACAAGAGTGGTAAAGATTTCAGAGACTGTAGTGGTGGCTTCTAGGACTGCTGCTGGGGGTGTCTTCAAGGTGACTGCCAGACCTGGCTGACTATCTGGTGCCACTCAGACATATAGTACAGGGGAAGAGGCAAAGCCAGTGGGTCGTGTAGGAAACCAGAAGACTTTCCATGGGAGGAGAAAAGCATATGCTAAGCCTTTTATTTTTTCTTAATGCATATGGAGACTCGTCTATGTTCTGAGACACGCAATCAAGAAAGATTAAAGTTGAATAAATAAAAAATGATGACCCTTACCATAAAGGACAATCTTTATGATAATTTCCTGATTAAGCCATTTTTCTCTTTAACGGATGTTGCAAAGTTTTTACAACTCTTCAGAAAACCACTGCTTTCCTCTCGACTTTAACAGCTTCTGACTCAGCCCATATGGATTGGTGATTATGGAGGAAGCTTGAATCCTCCCATTGATTCCGGAAATATCATGTCCTGTGGACCCGTGTTTGATCCCCCTTGCTGGTCTTGGTTTCTTTATCTGGAATATGTGGATCACTTTATCTCCTTTATAGCTTGTCAGAATTGTGTGAGCACAGACATTTTGAACTTCCGGGAGAGAAACAGACTTCTTTATGTTCTTTGGAATCCACCAGCCGCCTCCTTTTCTGTGAAATTAGATGCAGAGGACTGAGAGCCTTCTAGAGTTCAGACGAGTTTCTCTTTAACCCAGAACAGTGAGTTCCCTCTGACTGCGGGAAAGGAGGTGTCTCTCTATGAAAATGAGCAAGACAATTCTTTGTTCAGGAAGGGCTGGCTCAGAAGAGAAGGGATGGCTGTGATTGGGTAGGGAGGTGGCTGGGGAGGTGGGAGGGACCCTGGGAGGAACACTGCCGAGTGACATTCTGTTCCCAGTGGGAACTGGAACCTGAGAGCCTGCAGCCACTCAGCTGTCCACACCTTCAGTCCCGCTTACCCCTGGCCCTCAGGGCAAGGCTGGGAGTAAGGGCTGGAGACTTGAATGAAAGAAAGGGCATTTGGGGATTTCAGACAGACATCTGTGGCTGGAGGTGAGGCTGCTGCTCTTCCTTCCCTCTTTTCACATTCTCTCCCCTTATACTGCTGATACACTCTTAGGGAAAGACAGAATGTAGCTAGAGAGACAAGAATCCAAATTTTGTACTGCTAGGTGCTCCATCTCTAGTTTTCTTGTCTTTAAACTTTTGTGCCCCTAAAAGATTTTGAAAAACCATGTAGGCTCCTTGCACGTTTTAAGTTGCCATCTAAAGTCTTCAACCTAATTTTAAATAGTTGCAGATGATGCCGTTTCCAGAATATTGTAAATATTGACATCAAAAAAATACATCACTCCTTTAATGTATCCAATGCACTTTAAATTCCAGAGCAGTTTGATACATCGTCTGTTAAACACACGAACAAGTTCTTAAACAGTCAGTTTTACACAGTTCCTTTTTCTTCTTGAATTTATATTTTCATTCCAGTTACCATACCAAATTTTATCTTTGTGTATTATAGTTTTATGCATGAAAGCTTTTTATTGGCCACTCTATCATAATTTAGCATGGCAAAAATATGTATGAAGATTTAAATTTAATTTTAATGGCCAATGACCATAAGTTTCTAGACATTAAGAGTTTTTGGATTGAGTTATCCCTACAATTATTGGTAATACACAGAAATAGGCCATTGATCAAAATATACTGTACATATATACCAACAATACTGACAAGTCTGGATGAATATGAAAATAAGTGTAATATTTTTGGAAATACATCTCTTCTATTTTTTAATTGGTCCATGTATCCATTAATGAATATTATTTATTCCTAAAGTAAGGAAGGTCCAGGATCAACTCTATTCCTGTTTTTCACTTTTATAAATATAAGAACTGAGAAACATTATTCACAATAAACAAATAGATGGAAAAGGAAGGAGTTTTGTTGTTGCAACATGACTCAGTTCTTGGAACGTTTAACTAGTTCTTTGCCTGAAATCACATATTGGTCTCTTATCAAAATTTCTTTTTAATTTTCTCTCAGCTGATAATTCTTTTCAGTCTGTCCCCTTCAGTTGTTTCAAAAGAATTGGAGGGGCCGGCTCTGTGGCCGAGTGGTTAAGTTTGCGCACTCCGCTGCGGCGGCCCAGGGTTCGGATCCTGGGCGCGGACATGGCACTGCTCAACAGGCCACGTTGAGGCGGTGTCCCACAACCCACAACTAACAGGACCTGCAACTAAGATATACAACTGTGTATGGGGCAGTTTGGGGAGATAAAGCAGAAAAAAAAAAAAAAAAAAGATTGGCAACAGTTGTTAGCCCAGGTGCCAATCTTTAAAAAAAAAAAAAAAAAGAATTGGAAACTACCCAACTTGCAAAAGGATTTGTTTTCCCAGTCACTAGAGAGTCATTTTCAACACCTGTACCAATGTTTCGTAGAGTTTATTCATTTGTAGATTTTCTCTCCTGAGATTCAGGATGAGTAAGAGATTTGTCTTTCCTTTTGAGAGTGGCAGGTGTGTGTGTATGTGTGTGTGTGTGTGTATGTATGCACAATTGGGAAAAGGAATTGCTGGACCACAGTGGGGTCTGAGTTCAATGTTAGAAAAAATCCATATGGAAGTTTAGGATCTGCAAAGTCCTTCAAAACTACTCTTCCCTGGGCACCCTTTAAAAGAGTTCCGGTATCTCCAAAGTTATGCGGACCTGGATTGAAACCATTGCAGTGGGCACTCCGGTCTCTGTCGCTCTGAGTGAGAATTCTGGGCTCTTGCCTTTTAGGGGCAGTGAGAATCACTCAAGGTATGTGTAAATGTGCTCTACCCTCTTAACAACAACAAGAGTGGAAACAACCAAGTCCAGTTGGTAGGGGAGTGATTGGATAAACTGTGGCGTGGTCATGCACAGTGGACTCCTACGTAGCTATAAAAGGAATGGGCAAACCCCAGTGGAAAAAAGTAAAGTAGATGGGAGGCCAGGGGTTTTAAAGGTTTGTGAGGAATGTGGCTGCTTGTAGAGAGGGAGGAAGTCAGTGACCTTACTGGTTGCAACTGTCCCACCAGCCTGCATTCAGCCTTGGGAGGCTGCTTACAAGGCAGAGGATGATAAGAGAATTCACAGGTGGGTGACCTTGGCTGTTTCTCTCCATGGTGGATAGTGGATTCTGGAGGTGGGGAGCCAAGGAGTATGCAGGGAAAGAGTGCTTTGGTTTTAACCCCATATATGCTGGGTTTAGTGTAGGGGAACTGATATCAGGGCTGGCATCAAAATCATGTAAGAGATGTTATATCATTATAAAGCAACATTAAATCAAGTGGGAATGAAAAAGCAAAGCAATTCTTAAAAATCAAAAGAAAAATGAAGCAAATAAACCTAACTGTGTATTAGATTGGTGACTTCACTACACAGAGAGGAATTATTTCAAGTGACTTGAAAACATAGCAATGTTTTATGTATGTCCCTAGCAGGTATATCCCAAGGATAGAAGAACTGCAAAGATTGTAGACCGCTTCCAATAATCGTATTGTTAGTAATGATATTGAAACTGTTATTTTGAAACATATATATATATACAATGTATATTAGAATAAAGCAAATAAGTAATATTACTAATGTTGTAGGAATCAAGATTTTCAGCATAAGAAAAAAATACAGATGTAAAATCAAAGAAGTTAAGTAAAAGCTCTATAATCCTGAATTTGAATTGGAAACATCAGTATGAACTCATGATGTATTTTCTTTTAAAAGAAAAGTCTTTCCTAGCTATTTCCACTACAATGACCTAGAAATAAGGACCAACCCAAAGGCAATGAGACGCCCGGCATCCATAATGTAGTCTCTAAATCCCGTGGTCCACTGAAAGGCTCCAGGGCTCCTTGGAGAAATGGCTGGTTATAGAGCTGGGGCAGCAGGGTAGATGAGCCTTGAATATTTTTCCACATCAGAAAGCAAGGATGCCATCAGAACTACTGGGGTGATGTGAGAGGCACTAACTTTAAGAGGCTGCCACTGGCCAAAGATTGAACAGTAAACATCAAAAAGAGCAATTAAGATAGATTGAAGCACTTCAAATGTGTTAAAACACGCACACACACACTCACAGATACAAAGGAGTCGATAATGCTTCTTCAAACCAAACCAAACGAAAACAAACTTCTCATTGGTCACCTTTGGAGGATGCTAGGGAATGAATTCGTTATTCTGAGAATGGGTAAATAAAGGGAGAGAATCAAGCATATCTTATGTAAACTGTTATCAGTATAACCAAATAGTTAATGAAGGGAAGTTTTTATTTATGGAAGATTTCCAGCTAATATATGCAGAGGAATGCTCAAATTAGAACATCACCCTTTTGCAGCCACTAATGAAATAATGGATCTGGGCAATGATCATCAGTGGCGGCTGCTATCCTTAGCTGAAAGGGAACTTTCTCCTGGATGATCAGGCTGACGACACCTGAATGCATGATACAGTAGTCCCCGCCTTATCTGTGGGGTATGCATTCCAGGACCCCCAGTGGATGCCTGAAACCGCCCATAGCACCGAATCCTATACATACCACATTTTTGCTATATGTCCACACCTATGATAAAGTTAGTTTATAAATTAGACACAGTAAGAGATGAACAACAATAACTAATAATGAAATAAAAACAATTATAACAATATAGGGTAATAAAAGTTACTGTAGACTTTAGCAACCTCAGCATATGATTTTCTTCTTTCCTTAAATCGGGAGCTTTCACCTTTTCTGTTAAAGGAAGCACTTTATGCCGGCTCTCATTGGTATATCTGAATTGCCAGCATCACTACTCTTGTGCGCTGGGGCCATTATTAAGTAAAATAAGGGTGACGAACACAAGCACCGTGATACCACGACAGTCAACCTGATAGCCAAGATGGCTACTAAGTACGATGGGTGTTATACACAAACACAGTGGGGACACTCTAGACAAAGGGATAATTCATATCCCGGGCAGGTTGGAGCGGGATGGCATGGGATGGTGCAAGATTTCATTACACTACTCAGAACGGCTTATTTAAATTTAAAACTTATGAATTGTTTATTTCTGGATTTTTTTCTTTTAATAGTTTAGGACCACGGTTGACCACACATAATTGAAACCACCAAAAGCAAAGCTGCATTTAAGGGGGAATGACTGTAATAGAGGTGGTGGAAGATCTCATCCAAGGTCATGTAATCCAAAGATCTCCACGTACTTATTTGATTTCTAGAATCAGTTCTTGGAATCTTTGCCTTATTACTATATGTTTCCTACTTCAAGGCTCAGCCCTTAGATCCTTAATGTACCTCATTGAGAGCTTGGATCATTAACTGATATTTCTCATGGAGAGGCCTAGGCAAGTTACGTACCTTTATCTGTGAAATGGGGCTAACAGGGAATCATATTACATAGAGATTAAATGAGGGATTAAATGAGAGAGGATTGAATGAGGGATGTGTGTAATACTCAGTGGTTGGTACCCAGTGTGCGTTAAGCAGTATTATTTTTACTAAGATTATTATTTCAGCTCATCCCTTATCTGGCTAGGTTTTACCATGGGCATATTCACCAATGTTTTTTGCCAAGGAAGAATTTGACCATTACCTTTCCCAGACTGGATCTTGCCAATGTAGGAGAAGGATGCAGGTAGCCCTGGAGGAAAATCAGTGTAGTCTGGGTGGGTCTTTATGGGAAATATGGAAATCTAGGAAATTGGGTTACTTACGCTGCACAGTAGCAGGTAAGGACACACACAGTGAACAGTCATTGCACTTTATATGTATACATTTGCATTTAATGATGCTCGCTGAGCTTTTACATACATCGTCTCACTTTAGACAGGGCTGTTGCTTACCCCCTATGTGGAACATGAGGATACTGAAACTCAAAGAAGTTAAGTGCTTGTCAAAAGTCACAGCAGAACCGGGGTCTTCTGACTCCTGAATTGACTGTGCTTTTTCTTATACCCCTGGCCTCTTGAAATATTTTAGTCCCTGTCTGGAGGACTGCCATGTGAACTTTTCCCATATTGGTGGTGCTGCCCGGTGAAAATCTTGATAAAATTCTCCTGGGTGAGGCTCCTATGGCCGATTAATACCCTTCTGATACTTTTCTGCCCAAGCTTATCAAAGTTTACACGAGCATACTTTAATTTCTGTCTGTTTGTAGACTTAGAGATTTCAATTTGGAGTACTTCTTTTGGATTGTATATAAAATCAGCAAATAAGGCAAACACCAGCATCAATTTGGAAGAATCTCTTTTTTAAAATTTTTCATCAAGGGAAGTGTTCCTATATTCCTGACTTCTATTTTTTTAAATC
Source organism: Equus quagga (assembly GCF_021613505.1). Taxonomy (NCBI): domain Eukaryota; kingdom Metazoa; phylum Chordata; class Mammalia; order Perissodactyla; family Equidae; genus Equus; species Equus quagga. Next base: position 90,706,226 of record NC_060268.1, on the reverse strand, counting down.
AAGAAACTAGGTACAATAAAGCATTCTACTAGATTTTATTGCAAACACAACTTTTCTTTAAAACGTCATCTTTTGATACAGAACTTAAATACGCTAGGTCCACTGGTTTCTCTATATTCATATGTTTATTTTTTCCTTTTATTGTTTTTAAATTTTCGAATGTGAAACATGATCGTGATAAAATGTCAAACAGGATACAAATACATATAGCAAACAGTGGAATTTTCTCTTTGGTCTGTGCTCACTCTCGCTTCTCTCTCTAGAGGAAACCACTGGTTTAGCGGCTTTCTGGACCTTTTTCTATGCATTTACAGAGTTATACATTATTACCCTATAATATATTTGCTTCTGATACACATTTTTACATGAATGAGAAAGTTAGTATTTTTTTAATGTCTTGCATTTTCATTTCATATATCCTAGATGTGTTTGCCTATCACTATACATAACTCCACTATATTCCTTTAAACTACTGCATATGCATTTAATGATGAACAAATTGTCGCCCTTAAAAACAATGAAATAAACACCTTCAACCAAGTATTTTTTGCTTACATGAGCAAGTAGGTTTCTAGGGGCTAACAGGGAATCATATTACATAGAGATTAAATGAGTGATTAAATGAGAGAGGATTGAATGAGGGATGTGTGTAATACTCAGTGGTTGGTACCCAGTGTGCGTTAAGCAGTATTATTTTTACTAAGATTATTATTTCAGCTCATCCCTTATCTGGCTAGGTTTTACCATGGGCATATTCACCAATGTTTTTTGCCAAGAAAGAATTTGACCACTACCTTTCCCAGACTGGATCTTGCCAATGTAGGAGAAGGATGCAGGTAGCCCTGGAGGAAAATCAGTATAGTCTGGGTGGGTCCTGAGAGTGAAATTTCCGCATTGAAAGACACTTACATCCTTAGTGTGGACAGATTCTGCCAAGCTGCTCTCAGAAGAAGCTGCCCTGATCTTGCCAGTGGCCTTTGAGAATAACTCCTCATGCACTGTCAAGCACCAAATAGTGTCAATCTTTTCAATTTCTCCCACATGACATTCAAAAATATGTCTCTCTGTTGTTTTAACTGGCATCTCTTCACGTGTTTGTGTCCATTTGTAGCTCTTTAGTGGACCATCTGCTCTTATTCTTTTCCTCATTTTTCTATTGGGTTGCTTGTTTTTAACTAATTTAAAGGAGCATTTTACAATATACGGATTTTAATTCTTTGTCTGTTACATATATTGCAAAGATTTTCTCTGTCATTTGTCTTTTAACTGTGTTTATTTTGTATTTTGCCATGCAAAGTATTTACTTTTTACAAGTTGTATCTCTGAATCCTATCCTTTATGGCTTTTTGAACGTGTGTCTTATTTAGCAAGGCCTTTCTCTCCTGAGGTTGTACAAATATTTTTCTAAGTTTTCTTCTAATATTATTATTGTTTTGTTTTTTATGTTTAGCTCTTTAATCCATCTGGAAATGATTTTTGTATATGGTGTGAGGTAGGTATCTAAGTGTACTTTTTAAATGACTAGTTCATTGTCCCAACACTCTGATTACTAACCCATCATTTCATATATTAAATTCCAATATTTATACATGAGTCTGCTTCTGGACTCTCTATTTTGTTTCACTGATCAATGAAATTTGTCTATTCCTATGCCAATAACACAGTGTGTTCATTACTGTGGTTTGATAATATGTTTTGCAATCTGATAGAGCAAAATATCCCTTGTTCTATTTTGAGTGTATCTTAGTTTTTATCAAGTATTTACTCCTCTAGATTAATTTTGGTATCATCTTGTCGATTTTCATACATCATTCCATTGGGGTTTTCATTTAGATTGTGTTTAAATTTTTAGATGAATTTGAGGGAGAAATAAGAGATTTATGATATTGAGTCTTCCTAGTCAAAGAAAAGACATATCTTTTTATGTATTCAGATCTCCTTTTATATTTTGCAACACCTTTGTTTAAATAGACCTTGTACGTTTTCTACTAAAGTCTATGTTTAGGAATTTGAAACATTTTTTGCTGCTATTGTACACACAATCTGATTTTCTGTTGAATTTCGAAGTGGTTGCTAGGGGTGTATGAGAATAGTTTGATTTTTCTACGTTCATTTTGTGTCTGTCTAGCTTACTAAATCATGTAATGATTCTAATTGCTTTTTACTTAATTGTCTTCCATGGTCACATCATATGCAGACAATAGCAGTTTTGACTCTTCCTTTTCGATATATCTGCTTTTTTTTTTCCTTATTTTTTTTTGAGGAAGATTAGCCCTGAGCTAACATCTGCCACCAATCCTCCTCTTTTTGCTGAGGAAGACTGGCTCTTAGCTAACATCCATGCCCATCTTCCTCTACTTTATATGTGGGACGCCTGCCACAGTGTGACTTGCCAAGCAGTGCCATGTCCGCACCTGGGATCCGAACCAGCGACCCCTGCCCTGCTGAAGCAGAATGTGCCCACTTACCCACTATGCCACTGGGCTGGCCCCTCTGCCTTGTTTTTTCATTCTTGCTTTATTCCACTGCCTAGGACCACCTGAACAGTATTGCATAAAAATCAGTGATGGAAGATAGCTTCTATATTTCTAATGTTTTATTAGTAAGTATGATATCTAGTGTGTTAAATAAAGTTACCCTCTATTACTAATTAATTAGGGCTTTCAATCAGGAAAATATGTTGGAAATTTTTGACATCTTTTGAAAGGATTCTTTTTCTGCTTTTATCTCTTAATTTAGTAAATGAAACAGATTTCTTAAGGCTGAGGCATTCCTACATTTCTAGTATAAACCTTATTGAGTTATAATATGGAAGTATTATATTGCTGATTCAATATGATAATATTTTATTCAGATTTGGAGACTATATTCATAACATAGTTTTACACATATGTAGATAAAATTTCTTTATCTTTATTCATATATTTAAGGCTATGGGCTAAGTTTGACTGATTCTGTTATCAGGGACATTCAAGCCACGGAGAGTGGCTTGGGAAAATTTTTATCTTTTTTTATTTTAGAAAAATAGAAATACGATAGAAAACTAGTAGAACTCACTCATAAAACCATCTGAATTGTGTAGTTTTTTAGTCTATATATTGTTTTTACTACAATTATAACTATTTTCTACTTTTCTTTTTTTTCGTTAATATTTTCTAGTAAAGCAATTGTCGGTATCTGTGTTTTCAAATTTATTGTTGCAATATTCTTAACATTTTACATCATTTATTTTATGTCCTTTATTAACCTTGACAAAGGTTTGCATTACTTTAAAAAGAACTAGCAATTGATTGTGAGGATATAATTTGCTTTTTTCCCTTTTGGTTGTGTGTTTTGCTTTGCTTTATTTTATACCATTTCCTCATTTTATCTTTATTGTTTATTTTCTCTTGCTTTCTATAACTTATAAATCTTTACCACTTTTTTTGGTTGAACCCTTATTTAATTTAATTATATTTTTAACTATTTTAAAAATGTGCCTAAATGCTATAATATTTTTCCCAATAATTAGTTTAGCTATGTTCATAGGTGTCAATGAATAAGACTTTAATTATTATTATGATAAATAGTTTTAAATTTTATTTTCAATTATTTTCTTTACCAAATAGTTTTTTCAATTGTACAAAGAAAACCTTTTCCAACAATTATTTTTGTTGATGTTAATTTCTATTTTATTTTATTTTGTTTGGAATGGAAAATGTTTCTTTTTCTTACTTTATATTTATTTGTTTTTTTCCTCTTGGAATTTCATATTTCCTTTCAGGTGTAATATGTGACTGGTTTTTATAAATGTTTCTTAGATAATTGAAAATAATATACAACTTTTTAAGGAGGCTGAAAGACATACACAGCACTCATATCTACCAATTAACTCATTACTTGTATTTTAAAAATGTATCTTCATTTATGTTGTTTTCTTCATCTGTCAATTTGTGAAAGAAATGTTTTAATTTTCCATTATAATTGTAGATTTGTCAGTTCCCTTTCATTTATAACCTGCTTTACTCTTTATACATTTTGTTGCTATGTTAATTGGAGCATAAAAGTTCAAAATTATCATAAGGGTGAATTTTGCCATCTTCAAATATGATATAAACTGCTTTATCTCCATGTAGTTCTTGGAATTCTGAAATTTGTTTCATATATGTATTCAATTTTGAATATATTACATATTCTATATATAATTTTATATTATATTATTATGTATATTGAATATTTATATATTATATGTTCAATTTTTCTTTTATTATTTATTGTATTTTTGCATTCTTTCATTTTCAACATTTTCTGCTATTTTCTTTTAGCTATGTCTTTTCTAAATAGCATGCATCTTGATTTTTTAATACATCTTCCTCTTATTTAAGAGGTCGTATAACCCATTTGCGCTTATTGTCCATAGTGATATTATTCAAACTTCTTTCATTTTATGCTTTTTATTTATCATTACCCCACTCCTCCTTTTCGTAGTCCTTTTGGTATTGGTTAGAAATTTTTGGCTCTATTTTCCTAAAACTGGTTTGGAAGCTATGGGGACTATTTCTAATCTAGAAGCTCCTTTAAAATTTTAGCAAGCGCATTTACATTGAAACTGTTATAGTCAACAACGGACGACTATAAGCTCCCTTTCTCTTCCTGCTAAAACGCAAAGCCTTTATCAGGCTTTTGATTATTTCCCTACCTACTCTTCTACGCACTTAAGGTTGAAATTATCTGAAAGTTTCATTCCTGATGAGTATTCTAACAGTAGCCGTGGTGGTACTATTAACGTTATTAGTATTTTCATTTACTTTATGTCTCTATTTTACAGACAGCTTTATTAGTCCTATTACATTTTGTACCAAATTAACAACCATTATTTGGATATAAATTGCATTTTTGTGGCTTATTTGCTCTGCACTCTTTATTATGTTCCAAGTCATTGTGTATTTTAGATTCTTTTTTCTGTTTTTCTGGAGTACATCCTCAATTAGTTTTTGCTTCTTTATTTTCTGAAAGGCTGTGAGTGGTAAACTTTCTGAGTCTTTGCTTGTCTGAAAGAAACATCTTCACTTGTCTTTACACTTGATACAAAGCTATTGATTATAAAATGCCAGGTTGAAGACAAATTCTGCAATTCCTTATTATCATTTATCTTCTGAAATATTTCAAGTGGCTAAGGCAAACATGATTTCCCTTTTTAGACGCAAGATTGCCCATCTCCCAAGAAGTCATTCTTTCTTAAGTATTCATCATTATTATTCCTCCAACTGGCCCACCATAGAAATGAAAGTTTCTGATTTTTCAGGACATTTATAGAGGCTCTTTTTATTGATGATAAGCAGTTTTCTAACAACAAATTGCATGTATTAGCCAAAAGTTTCCATTTCTGATGCTCTATTTACTAATGATGCAGTTAATTCCTGAGTCTAAAACATGCTGCGAATTTTCTTATACTTATGCCAATACCTCTAACCTGCTGGGCACTGAGGATTTCCCTAATGTTTTCTCAGGAAAGGGTACTCTAAATGTCAGTCACTTGCTCTTGTCCTTGACTGTCAGCTGTGTAGGCCCACAGATGGGTTTCCCTAGGCCATTTTAAAAGACAATCTTCCTTCCTGGCCTTTGAGATCTTACTAAGAACTGTTCGAATTCTCTTTTAGTCTCCTTGATTTCTTATTAGCATATAGTCTTCCATAGATTTGGAACTTCCCTGTCCCATTCACTTGAAACACAGAGTCCTAAGTTGTGGTGAGAAATTCAGGGTTGTTAGGTAGAAACTAAAGTCGTAGTTATACAAATTAGATGCATGTGGACCATATTGTGTCTTAACCACCTTGGCCAAAGAGTCTAAGCCGATGTCTGCAAATATGCTGCTACTTGATACCCTCACTCAGTAATTCTGCTGACTTCCCTCTGGACCTCCTCTCAAGATCTGATTTACCCTTAGTACCAGATTCTGAAACCTTCTCTCTCACTTCAAACCATCTTGAGATCTTGCTTTATGCTCCATACCAAGGAATCTACCTTCCCTTAGGTGTTATCTCTAATTGCTACTCTAGCTGTCTCCAGTGTTGTAGATCTCAGATGTCAGTGTCTCCACTGGCTTTTTGACACAAGTTGCATCAAGTTGTGGTTATCTTAGAATCAGATGCATTGAGAATGGCATCTACATATGAAGAGTGCAGACAGACGTGACTGATTCTGGTCATCTGGTCACTCTGTTTGTGCCTCTGTCTTGACTCCTTTTAGGTGGGAGGACACACCATGCTCCCCATCCGTTGGATGCCCCCTGAAAGCATCATGTACAGGAAGTTCACAACAGAGAGTGACGTGTGGAGCTTTGGGGTGATCCTTTGGGAGATCTTCACCTATGGAAAGCAGCCATGGTTCCAGCTCTCCAACACAGAGGTACAGAAGGGGACAGATTGGAACCTTGACTTGGGGAAAGGCTGATAAGAGATATCCCAGCCCAGGACTTAGACCCTGTGTACAAAACATTAGGTGGGGTTTGGAGCCAGCAAGGCAAATGTAGGCATAAGCAGGAGGGGAGAGCTTCTTAGTAGGAAAAAAAAAATTATAACTGTAGGAAATATGGTATAACTGTCAAGAGAGCATGAAATCAAATTTCTAAATTGAGATGCGAGTCACGGTTCTGTTTGTTCTGTTATACTTGAAAATCGCAAATGTTTCACTAAGATAGAAAATGAAAACAAAGAACAACTCTGAGTTTTTCAGTTGTGCCATCTTGTGGAAACACCTACTACTTGGTATGCCCAAATAATCTGGGTCCCCAAAGGTTTTAGGCATGCCAGGTCCAGGGATGTGCACGGTGGTGAATTGGGAAGGTAAATTTCATGTTATTGATAGAGTTGTGTGTGGATTTCCGGGGATAAAATGAATCATAATAGTAAATATAATAATAAACACATTATATAGTTTTATAATTTTGATTTACAATAATAATAAAAATGTTAGTAATCAAATTTAACCAAATCTAGCATTAGTGCCAGGCACTTTTCTAAGCACTTTAGCCATATTAACGCAGTAGTTTTCACACAAACACCTGTTGAGATTCAGGGTAGAGGAGAGGGAACTGCTTTGGGTCCTGGAGTGGACCGGCCAGGGTCTCAGAGGTGACAGCTTCTGCAGCATCGAGAAGGCTTGGCCAGTGGTCACAGGACTGCTGCCTCCAAAGTCAGTCAAGATGGTCTCAGTTATGTCTGACTAGAGTCATGTTGCCTCAGGGATTTCAGTACAGTTTGTAGACAGTAAGAGGCTCAATCTCCCAGTCCAGCAGATTTATAAAAGCTTGCAATTATTTTTATGGTCTTCTGTTTTCTGTGAAAATGTGAACACAAGGACCTTTTAATATTGCAATCATCTGAATATTCAAGAAAGTATCTTTCTTCTTGGAAGCTATGTTCATCTTGGCTTTTTTATGCCCTTACCACTTAATTAAGTGAATTTCAAAGACTGAAAAGGAGGCATTTCTTTAAATCTGTAATATCTCATCATTCACAAGCTGAATTGGTCCTGACCACATTTCCCAAAGTAGGACAAAACATTTTAATGATCTTTAAAAAAAAAATGAAAGTGTGTATCAGAGCCCATTTGTTATGGTGTTTTAAAAAATAGTTGTTGTCTTCCTGGGGGCAGGATTGGTGGTAAACAGAAATACACACATGCACACAGGCATGCATATACACACACACACATGCATGCACATGCATGCATACACACACCCTCAGACATGCAAGCACATGGGCACATACATGCACCCTGAGCACAGCCTCCATGTAGTTTGGTGGCCCCAGTAACGAGGGGCTCTGTGCTAGTTATAAGTCTCAGCAGAAGATCTGTCCTGGATACCCAAGCTAGCTTATAGTAGCCAAGAAGGTGTTTATGGTCATTTCCAACACTGCTTGGTGAGACATTGGCCTTGAAGGGAGGCTGCCTGTCCCCAGCCACCTCCCCCTCCCCACTCTACCCACTGCAGCAGCCAAGTATTGGCAGTCCCTGATAATGGGTTTCTTTGTGGAAATTGACCAACCGGGTAGCCTCACCTTGGAGGAGATGCTACCAGATGCTTTTGGTCTTCGCATTAGCAGCTGCTACTACAGTTTGAGCTAGATCCCTTTTCATGGAGGTGAAGGTGTTGGAGGGTGGAGATGGGGCCCTAACAAGAATGGGGAATATGAGGAGCTGGAGACCTATCAGGCTGGCAAAGAAATGAGACTATTGGGCCATTGCAGACTCCAGGGCCAAAAGGACCAGGAAGTGCTGACACAGTGATGGTTTGACAAGCCGTTCAAAGGTCAGAGTCACCTGAGACAGTACTCCAGACAGGGTGCTTTAGGGACAGCATAAGGAGATGCAAGGAGAAAGGACACTTCTCTTGCCCAACTAAATATGGAATAATGGGGCCAAAGAGGGGAAATAATATTTTTTCAGGTACTCAACTCAAGATGATTCTGTGTATTTTTATCACCACAACCTGTCTTCAAGTGAGGACACTATAGTTCCAGGTAAGTAAGTTGCCCAAGGTTACGCAGTGGTAGAGTCAGGGAGAAACTAAAACCAACCTGCGAACTGGAAGATGAAAGCATGAATATTCAGTGCCAGCAAAGAAGTGCCTTTGAGGAATTGAACCACAAATCAAGGCTTGGTCCAGCCACGTGGAATTTATTTTCTTCCTGTTCCCACTTACAGCCTCCCTTTTGGTCTGTTGGGCCGTACAGTCCCTTCTCGTGACCTCATTTGGTCCTTACAACACTCTTAGGAGGTGGTTAAGGCACATATTTGATCCCATCTTACAGATAAGGACATTGAGATCCTATGAGGTTAACTAATTGTGGTGGCCACCCAGCCAGGCAGTGGTGAAACAAGTGGTTAGTCCTAGTGTTAAGGACCGTAACAGAAACAGAATACTTGGTTTAGCACAAAGAGCAGGAGAGGATGGGCCTCACTGAGACAGGGACCTGTATAGTGGCTTAGAGGTAAGCGTGGTGATGTGCACAGAGGCTGTGACTGAGAGAGGAGCTTGCCAGGAAGTGGGAGCTAAGGGGAGATAGGCATGGAGGAGCCAGATGGTGCAGAGCTCCTGCAGGGGTGTTTCAAAGTCCTGCAGCCTCATAAGAGTGCAAGGGGAAGGTCCGATACCCATCCCACTGCCGGGTGGAAAACGAATGTGGCTCGGTCATCCAGAGGAGATCCAGGACTCGAGACGAAAAGTGAAGTAAAAGGAAGAGAGTGTGTGGGAGTCAATGAAGGCCTGGCCTGAGAGGTGGCATACAAAGGGCAGCAGTGGGCACGACCAGCCAGGAGCCCATGCACGGGTCAGATGAGAAACTCAGCGCTGTGTGCAGGCAGCCTTTGGCCTGTGCACCTGGGTACCCGGCTCTGCACTGAGGCTCATCAATGATGTTCTTGCCTTCGGCTGGGTGTGCGCCACAGGGATTGGGCTGAGCTTTGGCTCTAACTCCCCGCTCCTTACTCTTTCAGGTCATCGAGTGCATCACCCAGGGTCGTGTTTTAGAGCGGCCCCGAGTCTGCCCCAAAGAGGTGTATGATGTCATGCTGGGCTGCTGGCAGAGGGAACCGCAGCAGCGGCTGAACATCAAAGAGATCTACAAAATCCTCCACGCTCTGGGCAAAGCCACCCCCATCTACCTGGACATCCTCGGCTAGTGGTGGCCGGCGGTCACGAATTCATACTCTGTTGCCTCCTCTCTCCCGGCCTCACATCCTCCCTTTTCCACCTCACAACTCCTTTCTTCCATCCTTGACTGAAGCAAACATCTTCATATAAACTCAAGTGCCTGCTACACATACAACACTGAAAAAGAAAAAGAGAGAAAAAAACCCTGTAAGGCAGTTTGGCATACATATATATATATATATATATATTTATATATCTAACTATCTATCTATCTATATCTACAGAGAGATACCTTCTTCTCTGATACAGAGAGAAGCTGCTTATACAGAAACCACAAGACTGTAACAACAACTCAGAAAATCTTAACTATTATGGACGCAAAGGAAAATTCCCGTTGACTTAAGCTGTGGCCCATGCTTCTTCAGCTCTGGCTTTTTGGAGCTGAAGACCTGGACGATTCAGAGAGACAATCTTCGTGCTGGGACGAGAGGAGCTGGGGTAGACGTGAATAACCACTGTGCAGATGATCACCAGTGTAGGTGTGGTACCCCCCAAGCTCTACATGGGTGCATAGGCTGACCACACTCAGCGAGGAAATATCGCTGGATCAGGAACCTCTGGAACGCCTCGCGTCTCCCCTGACCATTGCCTCCATGCCTTCCCCCTTTCCTCCACTTCGAGACGATTTTCTCATTTGTCCATTCTAGAAAGTAGAGTGCTCACATTCTTGGGAGTCCGTGATGGCGCCTACAGGTAAACACTGAACAACAACAACAACGACAACGACAAGATCATGATGGCAGTGGGCTACATCCATCTTGGGTGTAAACCATGCTCAAGTTCCCTCCTAAATTTGAAAGCGATGTGTCTTCTATCCTCTGAACTTCAAGAACTGGACTTTCCGGACTTAGAGACCCACAGAAGAAACAGATAAAATCTGAACTCCGTCAAGGCACTGCCTCCTGTCTCCCTGTTATTGGGGAGACTCCTTGGCCCCACTTCCCACCTCCAGGCCTTTGGGGAGATTTGGGGCATAGGGAACACGTCCTCTGTGTTGTCTACGCATGTGGACACAACACGCTTCCAACAGCAGGAGACTTAGTTCCTTGTGTGTCATTATAAGGTATGCCCCTCTGGGTCCACTGTTTCTTATCCTGCCTCCCTGGGTCCTCGCTGCCACTCCCAGGTATCCCCACTGCTGGGAAGGGAACCATGTCTAGCAAGAGGCTGGGGCAATGCTTATTTCAGGAAGCCAGGCCGTGGAGTGGGCAGGAGGCAGCAGGGGAGAATCTATTTGGCACCTGCAACCGGCCCCGTGGCATTCTTCTCACGTTTCCAGTCCCTGGAAGGATTGATGTATCTGCCTTTGAGCTGCTGTGAAAACGCAGAGGCTGAGAAATCGCTTTTGTGGGCTGGGGGCAGGGGGAGGGGCCGAGGCTTCTCTGGGAGATGTCCAATGCACAGCCACTGCCGCAGGCTTGGCATCTTAATGAGCATCGAGCCCCAACCAGGGAGAGAGAAGGAAGCATCTGGGCTGGAGCCCACTCCCTCCGCCTCAGCGCCAGAGGATTCACTGCCTTCCCAGCTGCTGCCGTCAAGGACTGCAATAGGGGCAGGTCTCTGGGCCTCTCTGATACCTGACAATGAAACGCCTGTGAAAGCCAACAGCCTGGCCCCACAGAGCCCTCCTGCTGTGAAGGAGAGGATGCGCCCCCCCCCGCCCCCCACCCAGGCCACCAGCCCCTCCACCACACCCCAAGCACAGAGCTACCTAATGGACTGGCCTTCGCCCAACTGGAGCCTCCTGGGGGCCTCTGGCCTGCACCGTGCCCTGCCAGCTTCAGGGACTGTCGGCAGCCTGGACTTCCTGGTCAGCCGCAGTGTGGGCATCCCTGTGTGGGGTTCAGGACTGAATTCTGTGTTTGTGGTTTTGCTTCCTTTTTTAGACCAACAAATGTTTTTATTCAAATAGAAAAGAGCTGTGCTCGGACTGTAGGCCGCGGTGGGGATTCGGGGATCCGTGAGGCTGCTCAGCTGGCCTGGGAGGGGCCGGACGGGAGGTGGGGTTGGTGTGGGGTTTCTCTCTGTGCTGTGCTCCCAGCCCTGAGGACTTCGGAGGAGAGCTCTTCTGATTGACCACCTCACAGGAATCCTTTGCTGTCCTATGGCAATTACCCTTCTTGTCTTTCCACCTGAGGGCCCCTGGTCTATTCTAGGGCCATTAGGGCTGGATGGAGCCATGCAGTCTGGTTTTGAGTGGGGTAACTAAGGGAAAGGTATTCATGGAGGAAGCGATGGGGAGAGCCTGAGGAGAAAGTATCTTCTGGTGAGATGTAAGGCTCCAAGGCTCCTGTTGCTGCCACATTGTCCCCCAAACAGACACTGTGTGGCTCCCACTAATGGTCTGGGAAGAAGGGGGTGATGGAAAGTGGTTAGAGGCTGGTGGGCAACTGGGAATGAGGGATGTGCTAGGGTTTCAACTCAGGGCACTGAGTCATCGTGGCCTAATGGAAAAAGGCAATTCCTTGGAACAAGGGGCACGGAAGGAGACTATAGTTGTCAGATCACCCTCGTCTTAGTCCCACAGGCCTCCGTGTTGGCCTTGGGGTCATGTCTTCATCCTGTTCAACTGCCCATCTTAAGAGTAGAAGAAAATGGGTCTCAGAGCAAGGGAGAGCAGAGAGAATGGGCCTGCTTACTCGCTGCCCTTGCCGGACTCTGTGTAGAGTCTACAGGTCGAATTCTTCACCTTGGCAGGTAAAAAAAATAAGCTTTTTGGAGAGTGCAGGAGATGGAGAATAGGGCTGTGGAAACTGAAGGGGTACTCTAGGGCTCTGGGGCTGAGTGGAGTGCATTATTTCTCCTGTACTGGGACAGGACCAAGAAGACTCACTCTACCGTGTCTCAGTTTCCCCATCTGCCAAATGAGGGTTGTGCTTGCTAATCTCTGGCCCCTTCTAGCTCTGAAATTCTTAGATTCTGACAGCATCGAGTCACTGTGTCATTTTTCTCAATGCCACTCTGGAATGCCAGGATAGCCCTCCACAGGCCTCGCACGAGTCGGGGGAAGCTGCCTCTGAGGGCTCCTAGGCCTGGGCACAGGTGGGTTTCAATAAGACACTCCTCTCCTCCTTTGCACCTATGTCACCACAATTCAGAGGCTTTAGTGCCTGAGGCTGCTTTAGGCCCAGAGGGAGCACTTGGCCTCCTTCCCCTTTCTAACCTTTCTACACAGCAGAAACGCACTGGCAAAGGTTTATTTATTTATTTATTTTTCAAACAGCCTAATGTGGTAAATGAGTCTTGAGATGGCATCCCATTAGCCAATACGGCCACTCTGGTTCTCTCCACTCTCATCCCTCCATACGAAAACCCATACTTTAAAAGACCATGACAGAGTAGGGTGAGAGCGTAGCTTGACGTGAGCTCCATTGTGACTGCTGGTGGATGTTCCAGGCCACTCAGGCTGATCTCCCTGCCATGCCATGCTCACCTGGTCCCTTCCTGGACTAAGCAAGAGTGATTTGCTGTTGGATGCCCACCTTGGAGTCAGGTGCCATGGCCAAGGGTCCTTCCAGTTCTTCTTTGCTGTGGACTTGAACCAAATGCTGCCCTCTAATTATGTCCCTGACCTCTGAGTGGATCTTAAGAGTCACTAAGTCTCCTCTTGTTAACAACAAAGGACTTGATGCTTCCTCCACTCAGCAGATCATGCACAAATCATCCCTGGAGAGAAGCTTCCCAACGAGACAAAAGGATCCTTGGTCCTTCTGGGTTCAAGTGGCACATTACCGTCCTTCTCTGGCGATGCTTACTTTGCGGAATACACTAGTGCAAGTATTTTTGGTGCTAAATACTACAGAAACCAACACCAACAGGAGAGCTGACAGCCAGTCTCTGGGGCTGCATGAGACTCAACTCAGAAGCAAAAGTGAGTCAGTCATGCTGGGAAAGTACAGGATGCATGGGAAGCCAGGTGGGAATGTGGGGTGATGGAAAGACCATCGCAAATCCTGGCTTAGCTCTTAGTTACCTGGCTGACCTTGGCTGGATCAACTAATTTTTAAGATGGTCAGATTTCTCATCTGAGACATTTAAGAGGTTAGAATAGATATTCTGGTGGTTCCTTTTAGTTAAAAAAAAAAAAACTATATTCTGGTCCCACCTGCGTTTTTGGCTTTTGTGTTATTGTTTGTTTTTTAACTTGCTGTTAGGAAATAAGAGAGAAAATGAAAGACAGATAAGGAAAGGGAAGAGAAAAAATTGCCAATGGCAAGAAATTGATTATAGAAGGCAAATAACGAAGGCTCCATGAGTTAGGTTTGTGGGGAGTTGGTGGGGAGAGCCAGGCAGATAAGCCAGGGACCCCATTTTTGTGCTCCTCAACGAAGGCTGCCACCTGGCCCCTTGGTTGACTTCCACCAGGCAGTCCTCCTAACTAGCCACGTACTCCATTTCAACACGGACATACCCAAGTCGGCAGAAACTATTCCAAGATATGGCGACAGGCCTATCCACTTGGCATGCAGGCCACTGGCAATCTGAACTCTGGGTCAGAAACAAAGTGAGTTTTTCCCTGAGCTGCTGTTGTAAGGAGGTAGGGTACTGGAAAGAGGGCACCATTGTAACTTGCAGGCTATTCACTAAAGTCCTGTTCTGTTCAGGAATGCCTAATGGCTTCCTTGCTGTCCTTTTCCAAATCAAATAGCAGCAGTGTTATCCTGACTTGAGGTACAGTTGTTGCAACTTGAGGTGGCAGCCTTGAGATTTGGGGGTCTCCTCTGTGCTTTGCTCAGTGTCAGAAGCAAAGAAAGATCTATAGATGTTTGTTGAATGAACTCATGTGCTGGCTATCTAGACAGCTGCCCTTCACTGTCCCTGGGATGTCTACTGTCAGCTTTGGTTGGAAGCCAAACCTGCTAGAATACCCAAAGGCGTACACCTTAGAGCTAAAAATGGCACCTTTTTGGTCCCTAGAGCACCAACCTCTTCTTTGATACCAAATAAATTTTTTGGTCAACCCTTAATAGGTTTTAAAGGAAAATTCCAAGCTTTTGTATCACTATCAAAATATCACTATAGGACTTCAGAAAATATTTTAAGATTTCTTAGCATCACTGGAAGTGTCATCCTAGGGACAGCATGGCCTGTATACAGTGTATGCTTATATCTATATATTTCATTGGAATGGCTTCAGTGAAGGTTCGCTTGGAGTCAGCAAATTGATTTCACAATGCTTGGTCTCTCTAAGCCTTACATTTCTTAGGAATAAGAAATCCAGCGATGGACTGGCCTAAGAGACGTTCAGAAACGTACTGATGGGAAATTCATCATCTTGTAAAGTTTGATTCTTTGGTGCTCCACGAATTAAATTATGCTGATGACAATATTCTGAGCATCTGAAAACTACTCTTCCTGGTGGTTTGATAGATTCCCTTATGGGAGCCCTTTCTGCCACATCCCATTTGGAGGTTGGTATTGAATTCACCAGCACTGCAGTTAAAACCACCCCCTAGGAGAAGTGGGACAGAGAGAATATGAGGTGTTGATACTTGCTCACTCTTTCTGAAAGGCATTGCTGATGGTGGAGGATGTGGTGAATATTTGTTTCACTGCATTGGGTGTTGGGGCTTTTGCCGGGAGCACAGGCTGTTCCACCCTAAGGACCTGAATCTTGGCTTCTGATAGAGTCTTGTTTCCCTGGTGCATTCTCCCAGGCATAGTTCCTTTGACTGCCTAAAATAATTCTATATTTTGCAACAAGAGACGTCTCTGGCCCAAGTCTCAGTGGGCCAATATAGACACTTTTCTATTCCACAAGGGATCCATGGAGACTGGGGGACACCCTTAAAGTACTGGGAATTCTTGATTCAAGTAATAAAATTCAGATTCCCTTTCCTCTTTAGCTAAGTTCCAAATTGAAAGCAAAGCTTGGGTTGATATTTTCAGTAGAGATAATGTCTTAAGCCGGCGTGCTGGGCTATCTCCCATCAAGGAGAGACAGAGCATTACAGCTACCTGACATTAATTAATTTTTCCTAATCACCAAGGTAAACATTGCTTTGTGTGCAGTGCTATGCCCCAAGCTTGTAGCTTGCGAGAGATACTTAAGGCCAACAAAACTAGATCTCTCTAACAGAAGATGTATCAAGATAACATAGATGAGGAAAGGCCTGTTGGACAGCTACTTCTGACACATGCCTTGGCCCTCAGGTCTTGCTTTTAAGTTTTCCATCTTATGAGAGGATTTGGTTTCTAGTCACTTTAGAGGATGACAAATTTAGACGTCCTTCCTGGAAGCCAACGGTAGACTGAGAGCCCAGATGTCCGCTGTGTACTCTGACGTTGTCTTGGCTGCACCATCAGTAAAGCCCAGTGAGAAATGTGGATGCTCATGTCTAAGCCTGATACTTATCACTTCATTTAAGAAGAGAGCATGGATGTCATTAAAAAAAAAGACTTTTGTAATCTGTTCACTGCTAGGACCTACTCAAATGACTAGCTTTCGTAAATGTTTTGCTTTTTCTTGGAGAAGTGTCCACATTCCATCTCCATTTAACAGCCACCTGACACTTACCTCATGTCTCTGAGCTCACTCTGGAGTGACTAAACAAACCTGGTGCAGGTGTTGTGATTTTTGCTTTCCGTAGTACAGAAGTAAATCTCAGTATAGAAGATTTTCTTTCATTTTTGCTCTTTTTACTTTTGCTTTTTCTTTTGGCTCCTATCTTCCTGCTTCCATGGGACTGACAACCCAGCTTCTCAAACTCTGTGAAAGTCTTAATACAAGGTGAATCCTAGGACCACAAACAGTTTGGACTTCAAACAGTGAGAAAATTGGTGCTGAATGATTCGGCACACAAAGCAGAAAACTTTCATTTCCTACAGGCAGGATGGAATTGACTGTTATATTAAGACTTCTGAAGGAGCCCTGCCCTGGAGTAATTTCTTCACTGTCAGACAATGTTGACATCTAGATTAACCTCTGTGCAGTGAAGTTTACTGCAAAGCTCATTGAGATGCATGTTGTGTATCTTTGCAAATCCCATCAGGAACCCTTGTGGCCCACCCTCAGCAACCCCCCCTCCCTTCCTCACCCACTGCTCTCTCCGTCTATGAACTTTTAGTCTCCAGGAGTCGAGGAGCCATGGCTGGGATCTGACTCCAGGAGAGACAGTTTTGACCTTTCTCTGACCATGGTGCTGAGCCAGCTTTCTGCTCAGTTGGAGTGACAGTGGTTGTCATCATATTGGTGTTCCCCTGAGGGGACTGTAAATCAAGGCATAAAAGCCCCTCTGCTGATGACAAACAGTTTCACAGTGTATCTCGATGCTGCACAAAGTAAAACGGTTTATGAGAATTAATGTACCCGTTGTCAGTGAGCCCTGCTCTGGGCTCCCCAGTGCTCCAGCACTCCCAGGTCCAGATGCAACAGGCCTTGACTGCAGCCAGGTGGCCAGAGGGGCTGGTGGGTCTGATAGAAAAAGGGCTTACCCTGTGTCTGTGCAGGTGTTTCCTATGGTCCTTACAAGAGAGGCAGCCCTGGCTCCTTTTTCTCCTGGTTGGGACAGAGAGTGTAGCTGTTACCCAAACCCAGCTTGTCAGCTCTCTATGATGTGATGGGGTCCAGAATGAACCGACCCTTTCTAACTCACTATGTGGTCCATATGGAGGCACAATGGCCAGCGGAAACCTCAAAGCTGAAATCACATATTCTGTACAAACTAGGGCTATTGATTCATCAAAAGTCTTGAGAAAGGGCCGTTAGCTCAGTCACAGCCACCTTCAGCCTCCGCCAATCTGCTCCACATCATCACGGCTGTTTTTGGGAACTCATCTTGGGACTTTAGAATACTGTGCCCCAAAGTTCGGAGAACAGATTTCTCTGGGGTTTTACTTATGCTGATTCTCTTTGAAATTGTTTTTCCTACTTTTCCTCTTGTCTTTAGTATGAGTAACAAGAATCTCCTTGTATATTCTGAGACATTTCTTTAGAAGAAATGAAAGTTTCCAGCCAAGGACATTGTGTTTATTGACTGGGAAAATAGATTTCTGGGCCAAGTAATGTCACAACCATACAGAGGCAAACCTGACGACTTTATTTAAAAGCAATTATCAGTGTAGTATTTTGTTCTAGATGCTCAGGCTTACATAGTGCAGACTACATTTGTCTTTTTTATTATTTATGATATTATGATACTTGTTCATGTGTGCACATATGCGCACACACGTGCAGACACGCATACACACAAATGCTTCTATTGGACTTCTATTGGTCCAATATGGTTCAACAAACCGATGGGCCCCATTAGTCTTTCTCCTACTGATCTCTGTGTGTATTTATGTTCAGATAAGTGTGCGCCAAGTGTGTGGTTTCTTAAATTTTTCTATAGCTCACCCTTTCTTTTATTATCGTTACACTGTCTTTGACTTTTTGCACTGTGGATCATTTATGAAGTTAGGGCTTTTTAAAAGGAGACTAAATCCTGAGTTTTAAGAACCTTCATATTTAAAGACTGGACTAGTTTTCTCAGAGAAACTCAAAACCAAACCCAATCTTGATACAGGTTTTATTTGATTAATTTGGGGGAGGCACTGAATTTGGGCCTGAATAATACATATTAAGTACAAATATAAATGTGAACTAGTTCAAGCAGATTCCTGAACCTATCATGGGGCTAAAACCATTAGATATAAAACTCAAACATTCAAATTGAATTGGAATATGAAGTGAAAGAGTTAACGTGGGACGTGAGAATATCACTGAGTTCGAAGTGAGCTGGCCGGACTCAGTGCTACTTGGTGGGTGACTGTGCACGGTCACCTCAGTTATCTGGGTCAAATATAAAGGGGGCAGCTGGAAACTAATTGCAGACCTGTGCCCCTTCTCTGATTGCGGTGATGGGGCAAGCCAATAGATTTCTCAGCCATTGCTCAGATAAGTTACCACTGAAATGGATCTCCTCAAGGTCTCACCTTTGCGCAAGTTTGCGCATGTCCGCACCCTGAAGAGTCAGCCCCGTTTTCACCTTGTGTTCAGTTCATCCTTGCAGCTGTCCTTCGAATGTTCTCCAAACTCTGACCTCTTACCCCCATCTGCCGTTCCCCACCCCGCCCCTTTACAGGCCCTGTTCTGTCTCTGCAAAGGCAGGGAAAGCCCGACTGCCCATTTCCCTCTTCCCTAGCATCAGCCATGCCTGTGACTTAGCCCAAGTTTTGGGGGAAGAAAACAGTGTGTTCTAGCAGCCATCCTTGTCTCTTTCCAGCTCCTGGACCCAGTGATTAGCTCCTCATTAGCACCTCATCAGTGGCTTTTGCACAGAGACTCTTGGACAACAAGCCTAAAATAATGCTTGTGGTCTGTCTTTTTGCAGTCATCCTTTCCTTCTGGCTTGGTTAGGAGAGGCAAGCCTTGCTACAAACAGCTTTTCCTTCAAATTTCTCTGGCTTTTGTTCTGTCTGTTAAATAT
This sequence comes from Equus quagga, assembly GCF_021613505.1. Lineage (NCBI taxonomy): Eukaryota > Metazoa > Chordata > Mammalia > Perissodactyla > Equidae > Equus > Equus quagga. Next base: position 90,687,119 of record NC_060268.1, on the reverse strand, counting down.
ACTGGTAAATGGCAAACTACGGTATTCTTTTTTTTCCCCCCCCGATCCTATCAGTGTAGGAGTACTGTGTCCCTATGGAATAGGAGCACGGCTTATCAGCAAAGTGTTTATTTAGTGGAGGGGCTGTAATATTGACACACAGATTTGCAGCAGCATCCAAATCTTGAGGGGGGGACAAAAGTGTCTTTTTTGATCAAATGAGATCTTCACTGTGATGACATCAGAAAGGTTTATGCCTTAAGGACAGACTTGAACCTGAGAACATGCTCCCTTTTTGGGGAACAATGAGGAGGAAGAAATCACCCAAGGATGTGGGAGACCAGACCCTCCATTTCACAAACGACTATGTACCAATAGACACTTTGTGTCATCTAAGTGGCTCTGAAAAACACAATAATAAACTATGACTAACTATCCACATTTACCATTAAAAGCAAATTCATCATGTCTAACCCAACCCCTACTTTTTAAAAGTATCATTTTTTCTCATAACCCTGGAGATGGCTCAATGTTGTTTCTTTTCCCTGGTCCCTTCTAATATTTTCAATGAGATTTCTAAAAATTTTTCCTTTAATTCCTTCCAGAAAGATATGGGGTCTATTTTAAATGCCGTCTATGATAAAATGGCAAGATAAGTAGAAAGTGGGGAAGTGGGGTGGAGGGTAGGCTGTGTGACGAAGAGGCAGAAAATTTCTGAGATTCTATTTCCTGCTGAGTGATCCTGGAAGAAGCATGATCTCCTCTGTGCCTCATTTTCTCGATCTACAAAAAAGAACTGCTACCAAACCCTGCCTGCCCAGATTATGATGAACGCCAGAGAGATCACAGCTGCCAAAGAGTTCCATGGGCCCCACAAGACGCCCCCAGATAAGTGGAACCCACTCTCTGCACAGGGAGTGGTGCAAATAGTCTTGCTGGGCGCTGAGTGTGAGCTGCTTTGTGGCGTGTGCCACGTCTTCAGGTGCTCCTTCCTTAAATTCCTCCTGAAGTTTGGTTTCTAGATTTTATCATTAGCATTTTCCTCTTTGAATGACCATTGGGCACATAGGGATGGCAAATACCTTTCCAAAATTACTGTCAGAAAGAGGATGTTTTACCCATTTGGCTCTCTCATTGAAAGCGTAGGTTTTATTTTCAGACTTGGAACCCTGAACATTTTGTAACAAAATGGCATCTGCTGCTGCGTTTATCCATTGTTACTTTCAGGAGGTTCTATAGATTTAAATGTAATGTTTTTTAAAGTAAGACTACATGAAGCTTCCTCTATAAATTGGGTGGTGGGACTAATCTTGCAGGAAGCACCCAGAGTGATAATGATCCTGAAGCAGTAACACGTTCATTCTAAGGCCAGCATTTTGTACATGGGGAAATAATCTTAAGACAGAAAGAGCTGCTTGGGTGAAGACCAAATGCTAAACACACTTCAAATAGCCTTGGGCACCAACAAATAGGTGTGAGTGAGATTCACACTGAGAAACATATCTGATTGAAAATGAAACTCCTGACAATAAATTTTGAGGCCAGATTGCCAAGGTTCTATCAGTGATGTCATTTATAGCCCCTAAAAAAAATCCCAGGTGTTTGTGATACCAGCCACTATTATAAATAGCTTACAGTGGTGAGGCCTTGGCAAGTTAAATCTTTTTTAATGTAATTTCCTTTAGCTCTCTGAGCAACAATCAGGTGTCATGCAACTGACTAAATGCTGTGCTTGATTGAAAAACATGGAATTTTGACCACTCCCGAGAGAAATCAGAATAAAGCGTATTACATGAAATCCTAAAAAATTCACAAATGTTTTGCTCAAGTTCTGGATCCTTTTTTTCTTTTTACCATGGATTCATTTCCCTTTTCTTTTCTTTTTGTCATGTAGAAGAGTCACACCTCTGGTCTGAATCTCTCTGTCCAGGTGATTTTCGCCTGCAGCTGTCCAGCAGACAGAGAGCATTTCAGCTTTCTTTGAAATGAGAGTCGAAATTGGGTTATGAATAGAATTTTAAATTATGGTATGAAGTTAGAGAAGGCAAGCTGGTTCAGGGCAGCATTCCAGAATTCATTCTGATAGTCCCGAGGAGATGACCTCCGTCACAACACCGTGGAGGCCTGCCTTGAACAAGCCATTCCACTGTGTAATTTCCTAGCAACAAGTCTGATTATTTAAGGATTTCAGAGGTATCATTTGAGAAATGACTCACTTGACATGGAAAATTTGATCTAATATGTTAACAGGAGCAACAAGAACTTACTTTAATGCTTTTTCTTTTCCCCTCTGAAAGTTTATTTAGGCTTTCTTGGGGGCCATTGGGATATTTTCTTTTCAAGACTGGAAATGATTGATTATAGTTCATGTCTAAAAGCAAAAGCCCCCCTAACTCATTGGAGTTGGAGGCAACAAAAAATGACCCATGTTAGTTTTCTGTTATCCCACATAATCAAGGACCCTTCTTGGTTATGTTTGTGGGCCATGGCGGGTGAGCTCAAGGGCATTGTCAAAATAGAATGAAAAGAAAGCAAGTTGAGACAAGAAAATTCTCACTTTGAGTGTGCGTGAAAACAGCAGTCCTGCTCTCTCTGGCAAAGATTCATGTACCGTTAAGGGAAGAATCATGTTCTTTCTCAAGTACGTTTTACTTTCTGAGATTTCTTGTGTTTCTCTGTGTGTTGGCTGGGGGAGGCGTTTATAAGTTTAGACTTTCTCTTGAGCACAGTAAAAACTCTGCTCAGTTTCTCAGAAGGTGACAATAAAATTAGAGGTGGAGAGGAATTCAGAGACCCGTGTTTCAGTATGTGGTAAAGTTTTACCCAAATATTTCCTTCAGGAACGTTTAGTCATAGTAAGCCAAGTCAATCCCATGTCTGCAGTTGTTATCAGGAAAAATAAATTAGCAGGCAGTTTCCACAGACTCTGATGCTGCATCCATTTTGGTCCTTGAGTCACATGAAGTAACATACCAATAGGGACTGAATGGGGAGGTGGTTTGGATGAGCTACCCCATCAGAATTATGGCAATGCATTAGTTCTGTCCCGAACTAGAGTCACTTCAGAGCTGCTTTCATTTGAAATGGCACAAAAAAGAGGCATTGAAAACATGTTTGGAGGCCTGTCACCTAAAGTCAGCCTCTGCTGAAACAGTTTTCAGTGTGATAGGCAGTTTTTTGCTTCTCCCATCTGTCAGTGATACCTAGGCATCTGTTTTCAGCACCAGGGACAGCAAACACCTCCTTGATTGAACCTGCAGTCCTGATTGACCTTCCACACACTGAAGGGCGGGTTTTTCCTTTACTTCCTATTCATTGGGGCCTCATCCTGGAAGACTTTATTCTTAAGTTTTGGTGCTTACATCTTCTATTTATTTTCAAGCCTGGTGGCTAAGCTGTTTGTGTCACATTCTGGACGTGCTAAAAAATGATGAGGATTGAACTAACACATCCAGGTCTCCTGGCCCAGAGGAGTGGAAAGAAAGACACCAAGACATCAATGAAGGGCACATTGGCACAAGCACCTCCTGGAAAAAGTGTTCACAAGGCACCTTTGACTCCTAAACTCCCCAGTGGGAGACTGCTTATTGGCAATCACTTTCTTTTTACAATTTCTGCACAGTTCCCACAATGTCCAAGTCTATGTTTCACTCGGTGTGTGTTTGTAGGCAATATTTCACAGGAGTTGAGCAGAAACTATGAACTTTGAGGACAGAAAGTGGCCCAGTGATGCTGTTGTTAGGCATTTTGGAGAGTTGGGGCCGGGCACTGCTTTGGATGCCACCAGCTGCCCTCCAATCCTGAGTGCTGTTAAGCAGCTCACTTTGCCTTAAACAACCATAATAAAAATGCAGATGGCTCCTTTAGGCCTCTGTCAGGCCAGACTGAAGGGATGCACTGAGAAAATCAACGTAGTGGAAGCACATGTTGTCACTTTGCCTTGTGATTGGCCAGTTGTCATATAGCACAATAACACATTAGATGCATCTTAGAGGCAGCATTGTCTTCTCTTAATTAACCCCTCATGTCAGGATAGCCCCAGTGCTGGGAAGGTAAGACAGTCACCGAGGATTTCACCTTAAATACTTTTTCTGTTTCACAGGAGTTAAATGAACTCCACTTCAACTGCCTCTGGACCATCCAAAGCACTGAACACTCCACTGTACCCTCTCTTCTTCCCCTCCTTCAGTGTTGCTTATCATAATTTGTAACATTTAGTGGTACAAGACCATAAAGGGTTCTTTTTAAGGATAAATGAGGTGGTCAAAACAGGCTAGAGCCACATCTCAGACAAACAAGTTCAATGGAACTGCAATTCTTAACCTTGAAGTGGATCTGAGGACAATCCATTCTTCCTCCATTCCTTGCCTTTTGAGGGCATCTCATTCCAGCTCTCACACTTGCCATGCAAAAAGGCCAAAGGAAGAGTTTCTCTAGATTATTTATGTGAGGACTGGGGGAAGGAAGGGTCAAAAATTTTCTATTAGAACTCTGTAGAATAGAGGAGCTTTGTTTTTTATTGAAATCAAGGAACAAGCCTAGTTTTGACAGAATATGTATGTGAAGGACCACCAGGTATAGGAGAGCTTGATGGGGGAAATTCAGTTTCCTTAGAACAGAGAGGAAGGAGTTGCAGATTGACTGGTAGGAAACAAATGATCCACTGGCCAGGGGGAAAGGTAGTCTGAGACTGGAGATACAGAAGCAGGCATCTTTAGACATAGAGGTGATGCCAATGGAAGCCTCAGGAAAGAACAGGCCAGAGAATAAAATCCTACAGAGGCTGTCAGTACTTTTTCTGGAAATTTCCTAAAATTTTCAGGGGCACTTCTCGCCCTCTGCCTCCTTAAAGGTGAACTCAGTGCTACTTCTGGGTTCTTAAGGCAAATGCCCTACAAACACCAAAGTCTTGTATTTTCCACTCTCAGCCAATGCTGGCTGTCCTGAGTGGAATATTTTCCCCTTCCCTATGTGAAAGGGACTTGTTTTCAGGAGAAGTGTCCTTTAATTATCCAGCTAAAACTGGAGGTAATTTTTTGCATGAATGGCTTTTTACAGCTAGGTCTAAAGCCGAACAAAACTTGTATTAAACTAAGTGCTACTTTACATATCTTATTTCAAGAGAAATGAAGGATTTATTGCCGTGTAAATGATGTACACTGATTTGTTTCCTACTGGACATTACATGTCCCTTTATCTTTAGGCTGATGTTGCGCAGCAAACTTTCAATATCTGGAAAATCAGCCGGTACCTACTTCAGTGCACTAGTTGGGTATTATGTTCTCAGAGAGGAATTTTGCGAATGAAGTTTAGGTGCTGTTGTAACTGATTTCCGCCCTCATCCCTAAGCTTTCTGTATTAAATATATGTAAAGTGATTATATCTCGTCAGACCCCATGTGTTTGTGTGTGTTTCCCAATGTATGTATAAATATATCGGCCAACTGAAGGGTAATTTGGATTATAGCAACTGCTGAACAATGGTGTAGATGGCAGTGGTCATGTGATACATCCACACTCTTGTTCTCAGGCCAAGCTAATCTTACAGAGTTTAGAAAAAACACAATGTGGCATGGCTTGGAAAAATCTTAACAGTAGATATAGTCTTGCCAGGCCGTCGTTCTTTGGTGGAAACCTTGGCGGCAGCAAAGTTGAGATGTACTCAACTGGACCTTACGTCATTTATTTTTATCTCAATTGATTGTTCCTCAGTTCTCTTTTATGACTTAGAAATACTCCCCCATGATGCCTGTTTGTTTTTTGCCAAGGCCACTGGAAAGTGCTGATCATGTTTGCTCCCCATCACTTGAATCCCAAAGTTATTAACTCACGGTGGGTGACTGAGGTTTTAGTAAACCTGGGTTTTACGAATAGTACCCCTTCTATTTCTTCCATTCATTTCCTTTTAAAAAAAATCCATGGGTTATGCTAGGTTTATTCGCATCCTGGTGAGCCTTGGAGAATCAATTTAGTTAAAATGATGACTGTATCTGCCTTTGGAGAAGAGGCTTATGTTATAAAATTCTTATGTAAATATGTCCTTTATGCAAAAACTATGGATTCTAACATGGTAGGATGGCCCCTGTGTAGGAGATATGTGTTCTCAGTTGATATTAAGGGATGCATTGAAAAGGCAAGTGCTCCCTATCTCTATTCCCTACACTGCTCTTCCTTCCTCCCCAACCTCAAAAGGAAACAGAAAATTATTTTTTTAAATTGTATTAATAATTTATGTTTAATACAAAAGGATGATTTAATGGTATCACCAAAGGTCATTTCTCCCATTGTGCATGTCCTTCACTCTCGGCCCCATACCCATCACCCCATTCTTCACCCTCATGCTTCATCCCAAGGCAAACACGTGTCTTCATTGGAATCTATCAGTGTTGGAGTTAAATGTAGGGGCAGAGATTTAACACCATGACACTAATGAAAACCAACCATTCTTCACTTTCAAATGGTTAATTACTACAAGAAGGCAAACTCTTTTCTTGGTTTTTGTTTAAAAACATTTTATACATATATATGTATATATGTGTGTGTATGTATGGACATATGTATGTATATGCACATGTACATGTATATATGTATATATCCATCTCCAATATAAATATATCATATGTGAGATTTGTAAATACTCCTTGGCCATATGTCTGTCTCCCTCATGGTATCGTATCTTCAGTGTTTTGTTAACGACTCCATTTATTGATTGATGAAATCGTGTGTAGACTGTGTCCTCCTGACATGGTTTATGTAGGGTCTCTTCTCAAATAAAGTATAAAACATCAATGCCCTTGTTTTATTTGGATTCATTATTTGATAGGGAAGAGTGTTGAATTTAAAGGTAGGTGGAAGTTTGGGAAAGTCCGAATGTACGCACAGATTGCAGGATTTTGTGTCACCTTGAGAGCTGGATCCTTGGGTTGCTGAGGGTAAAAGTGGCTTGCACAAGGTGTAAGGTGGCCTCCAAGCTGGATACTGGATTGATATGTGTGTTTCAAGAAGAACATACACACGTTTATGATTTGAGGTGGGGCTCAAGGAAAGGATTTGCCACCTCCAGCTCTCTGTCCTGTCACTCCATATGTGTTATTAAAACTTCCCGGTTATAACTATTTCAGTTATGTTCCCAAGGTGGGATAAAACATGTTCCCTCAGATATCCTTTTACCCCAAAGATTTTAGGATTCTTTGGCAAAATTACTTTAAAACTGCTTTCTCTCTCTCTCTTTTCTTTCCAATTTCCATTCCTTTCTCTATATCTTTCTTCTTTACTTCATATGATGTGTTTCCTTTAATGAGATTTCAAGACTTATTTCCATTAATTTCTTTCAAAAACATTGATGGGTTTAGGGGAGTGACAGGGAGCCACAGGTTGTAATTTCACTCATGAGAGTTCACCAGAGAGATAGAAAGATTTAAGGCAGGGCTTCCTCACTTTGTCACTATTGACATTTGGGATCAAAGGATTCTTTATTGTGGGGGGCTGTCCTGTGTGTTGTATGATGTTTATCAGCATTTTTATTAGATACAGCAGTATTCCTCCTCTGCCTCCCACCCTCTGGGTGTCAATGAGAAATGTCTCCAGACATTGCCAGATGTCCCCTGGGAGGCAAAATTGCCTTGGCTGAAAACCACTGGTTTATGGGTTTAGATCTTACAAGACAATATCACAAATATTAAAAGAGGAATTCAATTCAGGAAATGCAAGAGCTCCAGGTTCTGCTCCAGACCTTTCTAGACCAGCTGCTCGGCTGTACCATGTGGTTAACTTGCCCCCTTTCCGGAAGCACATCTCTCTTCAAAGCCTGTTGCTGAGGACCAAGTTACAATACCACATTTGGGTTTCGGGTAGCAGTAGAAACATCTTCCCATCTCCATGTATCAAACCTGTCTTTATCCCTAGAAGGCCTGTTCATACCACTTTTAAAAAGATGTATAGTTTGTATGGCTCTGAACGGAAAAAACCCAAATAGCCTCTTCAAAAATTTTATTCCTGCTAGAGAAGCTGGCGTACATAAGGGCCAGAAACTTTTGTTGTTGAATTGTCCCTTGTAATAAATTACATTTTTCACCTGGCCTTTGCCACGTGGACACATAACTTACCAAAGTCATGATTAGGCCCCTTGTAGCCTGGGACAAAATTCCCTGTGTATAAGCACCTTTTTTTGAGTGAGTGGAATTTGCATTAAGACTTTCCAGGGAACACCTAATGTTCTCTGCACAGTGATATGTGCATCGCGTATACTTAATTGACATTTGTTGAGTTGAGCTGGCTTTCTCATTCTCCAAGGCCCAGTTGCTTGTACAGCATTCAAAGTGCTGCCATTATGCTTTGTGATCTTCATTCATGAAAACACTCAAGATCCAGAATTCTGAGTAACCTGACAACACGGAAGTTATGAGTCAATATGTCTCCTCTCTAGCATATGGCTGCCTTTGCATCCATGGCTTCCGATGGCAGTATCTGTGGCAGAATTGGGCTGCTTGAGCAAAAGATCATGTTTCTTAAAGTAGGATGTTGAGTGTCCTCTAAAGTCGAGGCCTGGTGGCTTGGCCTTTTCATTACTTAGTCCAGTGATTGAAATTGATGGAAGCACAGTGGGAGACAGAGGGTCCCACCCCGCATATCTGAAACCCTCAACCTCATCCTTCTCCAGGGACTCCTCCCTACTCCACACAAAGACTGAGGAAGCACTGGATACTCCCATCTGCACTTTAGAATGCCTTCACACCCTTGTGACTCATTATTTGGTGTTTATTTTGGAGTGACAATCCAAGAACTGGATAATGTTCTGGGCTTCTAGGTCTGGAAGGTCCTTGATTGATAATCTCATTCAACTTCTTGCCTATAGCCAGGCTTCTCAGGTGAGCAAAAACTGAGACAATCTCTCAGATGAAAGCATCTTCCAGTGCTGGAGGATGTGGCTAATATTACTGCTGTATAAAGACAACATGCTCCTAAAACAGCATCACCCCAGTGAAACATCACACATAAAGAAGCAAGGGTCTAACAGAGAAACCTCAGAAATAGCACCTGGCCATCCCTGAGACTGAATCTGCGGGCTGCATATGACAGCACTGACAGCAGACGTGCCAGGAAGGCAGTCATTAGACACAGTTAGAGATAAAATTTATCAGAGCTGATGTCCTAGGTGAGGGAGTAATTCTGGGCATGGATTTTAGGCATACATAGGAGCGAGCTCCCAGGAATACTTTAGCCTCTCGGAACACATTCCTCTGATGTTTCAGGGCATGGGGGGCCTTGGCCTAGGCCGTGCACTCTTCCTTGCTCCTGTTGGGATGCTCAAGGTTACTCACCTATTAACTAGGGAGGTGTTCTATTTTAGCCTCTCCTTTTCCCATCACCAAGGTTTGCAATGTTCTCAGTTATTTAAATCACCAGTGCAGGGCTCAGCAGAGGGCCTAATTACTGCCCTGCTTGCCACTTGCTGATGAGCTGCAAGGGCCAGTTAAGGGGGGGCAGCTTCTTCGGAAAGCTCTATGGGAGTCTCCGTTTTATTAGCTAAAGCTGGATGGGATAGCCTGGGAGAGGTTGCTGGGTAAGGCCATCTTCTGACTCCAGATCATTGCCAGATGCCCATGCCCAAGGAGATAGCACTGCTCTTGTATTACGTCAGAGTCTCTATGAGGGTCCTGGTCATAGTCCTTTTCTCCTCAGACTTTTGAGAACATTCACACACCCCTTTTGTCACTCAGGCTCAAATAGTCTCAGCTGAAAAATGCTAAGATGTAATAGAAAGAGGCCATGGAAAGGGGAAGGTGCCAGGACATGGTAACAGGCATTCATATTTAAGTCACATGTCAGTATTTTCCAAGCAGTCTCTCTGCTAAGTGCTATGCATGAGTTAATTCTTTTAACTGGGGCAGATATTAATATTTCCATGGTACAGATGTGCTAATTCAGCCTCGGAGGTTTAGATGACTTGTGCAAGGCTGCCCAGTGACTTGAGGCAGAGGCAGGGTTTGAATTCAGCAGTTGGATTTAACAAACATGGTCTTAATCACCTCTCTACGCTTCCTATCGCCTGGATAGAAGCTTCTGCCCAAGAGCACAGTGGAGGGTTTTAAGCCAAGGAAAATAGAAGGGAAATGCAGTTTGGAAGACATCTCTTTTAGGATAATCTTTCATTCACTCATTCATGGAATAAATTTAGAAGCACTCTCACGTTAGATGTCCTACGACGTGGTAGAGCCTGGAGACCTTGCCCCACACTCTGGATCCATAGTGAACAGAAGACGGTCTAGATTGCTAAGAGTAGGGGTAAAAGATGCAGAGGGAGGGCAAAGGAGGAGAGGATCTCAGTTCACGACTTGAATGATGGCTAAGAGAAGATTTTTTGGTAAAGAGACTCCCTTGGCTTCTCCCAGAACAGAGCCAACTTCTCCCTGCTTTTGCTCTTGGGTTGTGTATGGTGAGTTCTAGAACTTTGAGATACATTATCCAGAATTTATCTGTGGGAGCCTTGACCTTCTCCTGAATTTTACTCCAGGTGGGAAGCCAGAGCCCTCTCCCAAGCCCTCATGCGCACATTGACCTAGAAAGAAGGGCAATGTCTCGATCATGGTCTCACACCCTAAAGTCACAACTCCAGGGACACACCAGCTCTGCTCATTTCCCATCTCTATGAGATGCAACAAACCACTGTCTCCTGTTACATAATGGAAAGCCCCACTGTCAGAGTTATGTGCAATGGGGCTGTTCATAAATGTGATTTATGGAGTTCGTTCATTTACTGCCTCTGACGCTGGCCCCAGCTGCCAGGAGTTTGACTGACAATTTCCGTTTATTTATTTCTCACTATATAATATGTGACTTCACATTATAAATTCTTCTGATTGGAATTTCATGGCATCTGTTCTGGTATTTATTGGTGGTATGCTCATCAGGGACTTTGTCCTTTTCGGGTATGAGCTTGGCTCTGGGCCCTTGGTTCTGTCTGTCAGGGCGAGCCTAGGTCCCTGATGCCCCCAAAGTGAGAGGACTTTACTGCTCCCTCCTGTGCCTCACGACAGGCACCTGTCTATATGTCAGAGATATGGTCACCTGTGATGGACGTCTCTTGTGATTCAAAATCAGTGGAAATAAATGGCAAAGAGTAACTCAGAGTGAAAATGGTATTTGACCACTTGAAAGAGGTCTGCTGGAGTAGGATATCAGGCATGCCAGATGCTACCTGGATGGTGGCTACTGTGTCCTTTTTCTTATTCTTCCTTTTCTAGTCCACAGGTGGAACCAGAGGACCACTAGTCTCCAACTCTTGGATGAAACTTGGGTTCATGCGGACAAAAGAGAGTTGGACTTGCTCATCTTGAGTTGATGTTCTTGTCATGTTTAAGTTGCCATCATTCAAGCACAATCAGAGGAGTAGGGTGAGCTGTCATTCTGAAACATCCAAGAGTAGTCTCATAGTAAATAAGGAGAGATCAAGGCTTGGCCAAAAGACCCAGGGAGAACTATGATGGTGTTTTTTCTTACCCTACAAATGTAGGATTTTACATCCAGAAAAAAATGATCGGCAATTTTCCCTGAGACAAATGGTATTTTTTATAAACATCCATGCATCTCTCTCATAGAAACTTTACAGTTTTTCTGGAGAAACGAGGCCACTTTCTATCATGTTGTTTGTGTTGTTTTCCCGATGTTACCCCCACAGCTGGAACTCTCCTCAGTTTCACTCTCAACTCCTGTGGTCCAGCTGCAGCAGAGGTGACCTGAGCCCCCAACCCTGCACCTCCCCTCCTCCGGCCCCTCATCTGGGTCCCTGAGAAAGAAGCTAGATTTCATTAAGCACCTACTGTGAGCAGACAGGCACCTCGGTAAACCCTCACTGAGCCATCACAACCACTGTTTATGAATTATGCATTTTTATTTTTGCATTTCCAGCTGAGGAAACTGAGGCTCGGAGAGGCTGAGTCTCAGAAAGATTAATTTCCATGCCAAAAGACACAATCAAATATGAGGCAAGGACAAAATTCAAGCCTATATCTGTCCGATGACACAGCAAATTTTGTTTCTATGAGAATTTCTCATAGATTTTTGTTTCTATGAGAATTTTGTTTCTCTGAGGATTTCTCAAGGAAATTTCTGATTTCTTCATCATCACTGTGTTCCCCAAACAATTAGTAAGGAATAATACCTCTCGTTCTCCCAAAGCCTTCCTCACCCATTAAATGGCTGGGGATCTTGGGCAAATCATTTAACTTCTGTGGGCCTCAGTTTTCTCATATGTAAAAGACATACAGTCATATTATGTTGTTATAGTAGGGGTCATGCGAGGACCTGCACAAAGTGTTTAGTGTGGGGTCTCGCACTTAGTAGACCCTAAATAAATGATAGGAATCATTATCATCATTATCATCACCATCATCATCATCAGCATCATCATCACCATCACAATCATTATCAACATCATCATCATCCTCATCACAATCGTCATCTTTGTCATCATCACCATCACCATCTCCATCATCAGCAGTTTCCTCCTCTGCTTGCAGGTGGTCTCCATCACCAGCTCCTATTACTAGGAACTAAATGCCTCCCTGGCTGGGCTTGGGTGCCCTTTGGGAGGTTTTCACTCTGTGGAGGTGGACAGGCAGGCCCCTGACAGCACTGACATGACGTTATTGATTTGTGCTTCCCAAGGCCAAGCCCTTTTGAGATTCATTAAATCAAACAATAAAAGAAAACCCCAGCTTCCACACTTTTCTAAGCATTGCCTAAATTTAATCCATCTCTCTCCAGCTTCCCCAAGCCTGGTCATGGCTATTTGTCTCTGACTGTCACACAAGAAGAAGGTCACTGGCAGCCACTAACAGATCCAGGAATAATAACAGCTCCCAGAGCTTCAAAACTGAAATACATTTTACAAAAATAAAAATTTGTCCTGATGTCAAAAACTGGGTGATAGAGAGGGATAGAGAAAGACAGAAGCTACCATTTAAAGTTCATCTGCTGTTTGCTTGGGTGGACTGTTATTCTCATTTTCCAAATGAGAAAACTGAGCCTCAGACAGGTTAATTGACTTGTCTAACATCACCCAGCTAGTAAATCGGGCAGAGGTGGAATTTGAACCTGTGTCCACCTGACTCTGAAGTCCTACTTCTATAATGCTCTGCTGCCTTTATGAACTCAAAGACTTGTAGACACATGTACACCTGCACGTGCTTGAGTGTACATTTCAGTTTTCTTCAAAGCCTCTTCTGAGCAGGCAGGTCTGGGCTGCTTAGATGAACTTGCAGAACCAGGGAGTCCAAGGCCAGGGCCACCATTTCCCTCCCATGTGTTATGTTTATGGGCCAGGGAGGGAAGCTCTTTCTCAAGCTTTGAGCCATGGTCACATTTCTTTGAGAACTTGAGAGCAAAGAAGAAGAGTCTAGAAAGTGTGGCTACCTCAGTGTCAGGCCATCTTATTCCTGGGCGGTTATCTCACACCACCCACTTTACTGATCTTAAGACAGCGACATGGCAAGACGATTTTCTGTACTATTAGCTTGAGTGCACAGCAGACAACCGACACTGGGCATATCTAAATTACCGCCTCTCTCTACCAATAAGACAAGGCAAAACATTTAAGCCTTTCATTCACGACATCAAGTTAGAATCATTGCTATGGCCCCTCTGATCTGATGCCTAGGTCAAATTCTTTGGCCATGATGCTGGAAGTTGTCCTTCTCTCACACTTTCATCCTGGCACTAGATTTTCGTTGAGCTGAGACTCAGTTTTCCTGTCTGTAAAAGACAAGAATTGGGTGATCTCCAAGAATAGCTCTCTCTCTAACCTCTAGGGCCGTCTACTGCTCTATAGATGGAACCGAGGGAGTTTGGAGGACGTGTACTATGAGGCATTTGCATAAAGGGAGGCAAGCAAAATACATACTAGCAATTAAAAAAAGGCAAAAGGAAGCTGCTCTTTCCATAAAGGGTCAAGCGTTCTTTAAAGAGAGAAAAAAGATGAACAGTATAAGTTAAAACAACCACCACCACCACCAAACAAACAAAAACGGTTGAAATGGTAGGCATCAATGAAGGACACTCCCTCCCTTGAAGTGAATTCAACACTTTCTGCAATAATTAAAGGTCAGAGTAGGTGAGGTAATTGCTTACATTTATACAGCTGTTCAAAAAATGACAATTTTGCAACTATGATAATAAATAAAAGTATTATCATTATATTATTGTGATGATCATTAACATTAAAAATCTGCCATCTAACAACAGTCTTGGATGGGTGTTATTATGTTCATTTTAAAGACAAAGTTCAGGGAGGTTAAAAAAATTGCCCAAATGCACTCAGTACTGAGGCAGGTTTCCTCCACCACAACACTACTGACAATTTGGGCCAGGTCATCCTCTACTGTGGGCAGCTTTCCTGTGAGTTTGTGAGTTGGCATCAGATGGTACCACGGAGGATGCTCAGTAGTATCCTTGGTCTCTACCCACTAGATGATGGTAGACCCTCCCAGCCATGATAATCAAAGTTCCCCAGATGTTGTCAAATGTCCCCTGGTGGGGATGGGGGTGGTGGGGGTGCACAATTGGCCCCGTTGAGAACTATCTCATAGGAATCAAGTTGGATTTCACATCAATGTCTACAGACCTTCTAAATCCAAGGCCATCATGCTGCTTGAGGAAATGATAAACTAAAAATGAATTTCTGTAAAAAGACAGTGTAGTTAAGCACAGGCACAGAATCTCTCCCAATAATTAAAAATGATAAAAAGATAAATAACCTGAAAACAATTTACTAGCAGAAAATGAATAGGGACTGGGGTACAACCTCATGCCATAAACTTTAAAAAGTGGCAGCTATAATAGTAAACATGCTGGTGGACTTGCTATCATCCCTGTTCCTCCCCTTAGCACCTAGAAATGCTGCTGGAGAAAGAACGTGAGTTGAAAAAAATGCTGAAATTTGCAGATAAGCGGCTGAGGAAGCACAGGAAAGGGAAGGGCAAACCCTTGGCTTCAGAAGATCCTGCTGACTTTGTGAGAGTCTGATAAAGACAGGAAAGTCATTAGAGTTCCCTGGGACCCAGGGGTCTACTGTCTGGGGAGATATCCAACCGCACCTTGAGGGGGTCCAGTCATGGCTGGGAAAGCAGCCAGCTATTATGTGAAAGGACATTTGCACCTCACTGAGTCCTCTGAAAACTCAGTCCCTGCTGGGCAGACATTTTTTCTGATTTTCTCATGCTACAGAAAAATTGATGACACATAATACTCAACCCTCAAACTCCTGCTGATGGATAAAGGTTTCAGTTAAAGTAGGAAGAGTGTCAAAGAGAATTTACCCCCTCTAGATCAGCAGAAATAGAAAGTCTGGACATAATTATCCATGTTAAGAAAGAACTGGTAAAAAAATGCAATGGTGAATATATATTATAATATATATAAAACAAAATTATATAGATACATAGAAAACAAAATAAAAGGAGATGGATGAATACTTAATAAATAGATAGACGGGTAAAAGGAAGACAGCATTCAAAACACCTTCAGAGAGCTGAGTCTTGAAGACGACAAAAAAAGAGGAGGAACTTCTCCAAGAGAGCATAGACTTATAGAAGAACATAATAATAGAAATTTAATAAAATGAGCATTATAATAACACGATAAACAGAAGACTGAAAGAGGAATAGGTGACCTTATGGAGTTAAAGAAACAAATTGAAAACCAACAACAGTATCCTTTCAGGACTAATAAATAAATCAAAACCAGCAAGGAACATAAGAGATATAGTCAAAAATGAAATTACTGACACAGAGAAGAAACTTGAGGAAATCACTGTGTTTGCAAGGAAAAGGAGTTTAATGTAACTAGAGACAAGAGAATAGATGTGGATGTCAAAGGCAATTCAACTCAGGTTAAATGTTGCCTTTGAAGAGGAGAATCCAACAATGGAATAGAAATAGTATTTTAAGATATAATAAAAGAAAATTACCCTCAAATTTAGGAAGAAATGAATTTGCACAATGAAAGGTCAAACTATGTTCCAGGAGAACACAACAAGATTTTCTGCCTAAATTGTTAAATGTATATAAGGAAAGAATTTTGAAGCAACCAGGAATGAGAAAGCAAGTCTTCTTCAAGGAGTGAAAATCAGTCTGGTCTCATATTTTTTCACAGCAAAATCAATGTGTAGAAGCAATGGGACATTGTCTACAAACTCAGTGTGAAAGAGTGTGAGTCAAGAACATTTTGGGCAGCTCTTGCTATTCAGACTGGGCTCACCATCAGATGGACTAGTGGATTCCCTTAAGAAACAAAACAAAATTCTTTGAGGGTGAAATCCATCTATCCAAAAGTTAAATGTAGAACTATGGTTAAAAAAGGAAATGCCATTTAAACTCTTCTTAAACAGAAGACTGTGGAGCAATTTCTTCAAGATTTAACAAGAATGTATGCCCTACGAGTTTTATAAACCAAGGCAAATTGTCATCCAAGTACAAAGCTAAAGGACAGACAGAGTCATTGTGTTGCCAACCCCTTCTCCCTCTGCCACACACCCCCAGTAAAAATAGGGAAACAATTCCAGAAAGAAGAACCTGTCGGGGTCAGCAGAGAATCCTTTTTAATATGGAATCAAATCTAATTTATAGTTGTCTAAATTATTGTGGATTTAAAAACTATGAAACAATGTGAAAATTATACTTTAAGCAACAAAAATTGGTTGGAGCCAGTGTTAGAATTCCTCTATTTCTCTTAGTGGAGTGTTAGTCGATATTATCTAAAGTGAAACAAGTAACAAAAAATGACTCCAAAATTTTAATGTTTTTCATATTTTTTATATCCATGGATTCCTTTTTAGTAATTTTTGTTTTTTATAATGGAGAAACACTAATGGGAACAGTTCGGCCATAACTCAATTCAATTTTGTCTAAAATAAAAAGCACATCAGAGTACCTTAAAAACTGTTATCTCGATACTGCATGTGAATACAGGGAGGCTAGCAACAATGCCCATCTAATGGGAGTATCATTTCTGGTGGTGAGATATTTGGGGATTTTTTTAACCCTTTCATTTTTTCTATATTGGCTAAGTTTGTATAATGTGCATATATCATATTTGCAAGAAAGAATAAAGTTGTTCAAAAGTGTAAAGAATTGAGGAAGAGGGAGCGGGAGGGAAGAAAGGAGGAGGAAAGGAAGGAAAGAAGAAAGCAAGGAAGGCAGGCAGAAAGGAAAGAAGGAAGAGAAAGGGAGAAAGAGCAGTGGGCTAATATAGATTAGGATATACTGCAGAGGAACGTGGTCCTTTTATTTTGGTGGGGGAGTTAGTAAAATATAGTTGAAAGCGTAAAACATATATGAGGTTTGGAGTTGTATTGACCAGGGTGCATCTTACATCTGCCACTTAAGTGGGGGTTCACTAGATAAGTTCCCTAAACTTAAGCCTGAATTTTCCTCATCTCTAAAAGGGGAAAATCATACTTGCTTATAAGGGTTGCTTCGAGTTTGTGGTAGATGCCCAACACAGTGCCTACCACTGGATAGTCCCTTTAAAAATGCCAGATTCCTTTCAAATTGCCTCTGGTAATCCTTTTCAGATCCATCCACCCATCCACCCATCCATCCATCCATCCATCTATCCATCCATCTATCCATCCATCCATTCATCCACCCATCCATCTATCCATCCATCCATTCATCCACCCATCCATCTATCCATCCATCCATTCATTGAAGAAGCGTTTATTGGACAGGTGTTTACTGTTACTGCTTGTAAACCCTCAGCGTGAAAAGATTCAGTCCCTGCCCTTGGCAGAATGAGCAGGCCAGGATAAGAAAAGGGAGACCACAGAGCTTTGGGGTCAAAAGATGCAGGTGCTTCTGCAGAGAAGTCCCAGCAACTGTTCATTAACTGTTCGCATCAGCGGAAGACTCCTGTGCCCTTGCGTGGCTCTTCAGAGTGGCATTGTTCTGAGATCTCAGGAGCCAGTTGGAGAATGTGTCATTTTAATTTGCTTCCACCGCCTCTTCTGCCTCTGTTCTGACTCCCACTGTTAAGTGCTCTGGCTCTTTGTCATGGCTTTGAAATCGAGGAAGACACTTTGGAATTCAATTAGCCACACAGTTGCCACAGCAACGAAAACATACAAACTTAAATGATTTATACGCACAGACAACACTTCAGAAAGGAATAAATTTAATTCCGCAGCTGGGAATGAAATGGATTGTACAATAAGAAAATTGTATTATTCTCTCCCCCGTGAGAGGCCTCCAGGTCTTAACGTGATCTCAGCAAGCACTGAGGCTGAGGGAGGAAGGTGGCAGTGAGCAGCTCAAGCTCAAACTCAAGCCTGAGGTCGGGGTTCATGTGGAGCACTCCGCCTTGCTCTCAACTACCGGGGCATTCTGGGCCAGCAAAGCCAGGCATCAGGATGTGTATCATCTGGTGGACCAGAAGCACATCTTCACATAAGAGCATTTGCCTCTCTCACCAACACTGTATGTAGATTTGCATACGCCCACACCCGCAAATCTTGAGATTGACTTCACATTAAAATGAGATCCATCACAGAGCCGTAAATGTAACGTGTAGACAATGATAACAAACCCCTCAAAGCAAACCTGGAAATCAGGTATTTTTGCAGCAGCTTTTGCCTCTTTCCCGCACTCTCCCATTGAAGGTCACAGGACCAATGCAGCCCCTTGGTGCCATTGGGTTGGGAGCAATTTTCAAGATGGATTAATAACTATCTGAACTATGTCAGGAGTTGTAGTACTTTATTTCTGCTAGACGAAGATGTTTAGTCTTCACTGACAGCATGTGTAAAAATAAATGAAAGCAGAAGTATCTTTTATTTTTCATTTCTTTTCCACAGATTACATATATAGACCCTTTGTAATTACCCAGAACAAATTTCTGAATTTTCTTTTATTTTGTGCTCCTATTAGTTGAACAGATACATACGTATTTACTTACAAAATATATATGTGCACTGTCAGTTCATACATATTTAAAGCTAATAAAGCATAATTTTTTTTAATTTTTGAAAAAACACATTGAAGTTTTAGTATTTTTTTCTCATACTGAAATGAATCATCTTGCACCCCACTTCGGAGACACTGATTTGGAGGCATCCACATTGATTCAAGAAGAATTAGGGTGGTTAAAATGGGAGACACAGAAAAATAGCTTTACTTAAACTTCTGGTACAAAATGTTGAGGATTAAAATGGCAAATCATGAGTTGACTGGGCACAGTGTGTTCCATAGCAACAGACTGGAAAGGAATAAAGCCGGGATGGAGACAATACTAACTTTAATGTTCTCAGCCCTCCCAGAGGATCGGAGAGGTGAGGGGAGAGGAGAGCATGTGGAAAGAGCCCCGTGGAGGCTTGGCCCTGGGGAGCCACTTGAACACAAGGCCAATGTCTCCTCCACTCTCCACCAGTTGGATGGTCACTGTGGCACCCAGGCTGAGGAGCTGTTCTTCAAGTATGTCACTGTCCCGTGGGGACTCTCCATTAACGGTGACTGCAGATGGCCACTGTATGGTTTAGCTGACGGAGACCACCCTTGCCCCCCAGACTTTGCAGAGTGCATCCAAAGCGCCTCACCGGGACCACTCCTTCTCCAAGTGCCCAGGACACGGAAGATGACTCCGCCCCACACTGCCCCTGTGGAAGATGGTGCAAGAGGATCGCTGACACTCATAGGATGATGGCGGCTGCCTTCAAGGATGAGCCCGAAAGCATTCGTTGATGGTTCCAGCCGATGATGAAACCACTTCTATGACACATCACCAAAACCTCACTAACTAGTCTCCATTAATTTAGCATCACTGACTTTCCACGTAGACTAAAGACTGAAGTCAGTTTTTTTCTTTGCAAGTAATTTTTTTTTCCAGTAGTGAACATTTAGACCACAAATCAGCACTTAGAAGCTCAAATTCCAAACAAAACTTTATCAAGCAATAAGTTGTAATTTATACATAATGCGTAACATCTAGGAACTGTTGTCGGGAAATATTCTATTTACTGGCTTTGGTTAACGTATTTAAAAAAAATAAAACCAGTCATTTATTTGTATTCTGTGATTTAGGATTTTCTCTATTTTAGACAGTTCTTCCACTAGGTATGCATGAACTTTGGATCTGGAATAAGGGTTTGGATTCCTACTCTACAATATATCAGCTCTGATCTTGGACGAACCAATTAGCCTCTCAGAGTCTCAGTTTCCCGATCAATAAAATGGGGATGATAAACCCACCCTTGCAGAATTGCTGTGAGATTATACGTATATTTATAGATACAATTTATATGTATTTTTATATATAATTTATACATATTTATATATCTATAATCAATGATTATAGATCATTGCATCATGCCTAGCACAGTGACCTCTCAAAGTGTAGCTGCTCTTATTATGGTAATTAATATGAATGAGTGAGATTCTCCTCTAGGTGCGTCTAGGACCCTCTTCATATGTATAGGTTTTCCTATTCCGGTACAGTACGTGCAAACTCTATGCATCTGTGTGGGTGAAGGGTGGTTAGGTTTTAAAGGGACCGACTCCCTTCATCACTGTGCATTCACTGGGGTGGGGTTTTTCTAGGCCTGCAGCCACAGAGGGACACAGAGCTGAGGTGTTTCCGTGGACATCTGGAACTTCTCGCCCCTGCAGGACAGGTCAGCAAGGCAAAGTGGATTGCATTTTGTTATTTTTGCATTTTTCCTTGTGATAAAACACACATAACATTTACCATTTTAAAGTGTACAATTCAGTGGCATTCAGTACATTCACAATGCCATACAAATGTCACCACTATCTAGTTCCAGAACTTTTTTACCGTCCCAAACAGAAACCCCATCCCCATTCAACAGTTACTCCTCATTTCTTCCTCCTCCCTCCCCCCAGCCTCTGGCTACCACTAATCTTCTTTCTGTCTCTAGATTTGCCTGTTGTGGACGTTTCATTAAATGGGATCATACAATATGTGGCCTTTGGTGACTGGCTTCTTTCACTGAGTATGATGTTGTCAAGGTTCATCCATTCTGTAGCTTGTGTCAGTACTTCATTCTTTGTTATGGCTGATAATACTCCATTGTGTGGGTGTCCGCGTTTTGTTTACCCTGTATTTGGTTTTTCATCTCATCTGCGCACGTGCAATCACGACGTGGTGGAGATGACTTTGAGTCACGCAGTCCTCGGATCAGTGACACTGTCTCAGGCACTCACCTTTGGGCTTGTGTCTTAACCTCTCTGGGCACCAGGTGCCTCCACCTGCCAAATCAAGGTAATGACGATTGTCAGGGTTATTGGGACAATTAAATGAGATGCACAGAACATGCATGTACTTGGCATGCGGGAGGTGCCTTTTCCTTTTTTGTTTTCCTCCGATTTCTTCAACCTCACAAATGTTCTTGATAAAACAACCATCCCAGAAACCAAGGGCTCCCAGTGGGGTGCACCCCTGGCCCAGCCTGGCCTCTGCACCTCACTCTGGCCCCTAGGGCAAGGCTCGGCCCTTGTTGAGCCCTAGGAAGCTGCCCCCTTCTCTGTCAGTCTAACAGGCCACACTTGTTTTCCCTCTCTACCCTGCTTCCAGAAGCTTCCTGAAGCTCTCATCAAGAATCAAGTGGCAACACCTGGGAGGCTGACGCAGGTCAGGGGAGCAGCTCCGGCCATGGGCTCGGGTAGAATGGGCAGCAGCGCCACTCCCACAGTCATCTCTCAGGACTAAGCCCTGGGGGCCAGCCTGGAGGCAGCCACCCCTGCGTTTATGATGATCCAGCACACAGATGGCCTCCGCCGCTTCTGTCCTCCAGTTATCGGAATTCCTCTGTGCCAGGGCCACACGGGAGAGCCAAGGAGAAGCTAGACTTCCAGAGGAAGAGCTGTATTGAATAACCTTGGCTCAGGGTCACCCAGCCCTGGCAGATGAATGGATGGCCCTGCGGTTCTGCTCTGATTTTCTTTTACTCGCGATGCTTCTCTCAAAGCTGTCTCAGTCCCCAGCAATCCCCTAGTTTGGGGGCCAGGCTGGCTGCTGTATCTAATGAAGGCACCAGGCATGACCAGGCCAATCGCAATGGGATATGTTCCTTGGGATGGAGCGAGACCTGGAACCAGGCCCAGCCACCAAGCAGGGCAGGTTCAGCTACAGGGGTTGGGAGGAAGGCCAGCCCACGAGGCCGAGTGTGTGGCGATGGGAAACAGGTTCTACAGGGGCCATCGGTCAGCGGGGTGTGGGACAGGGTCTAGTGCAAAGTCACAGGGTCCCCAGCAGAAGGATAGAGTGTGGTGTGGGGAAACCCACTCAACCAATCTAAAACTGTTCAGGAAGCCAGCACCCAGGAAGCTGGGACACACCAAAACCCAGTAGCTTGACTCCAGCCCCGAGAGGTGGTTAAGGATAAAATGCTGGTCCCAGTGGTCAGCTGGCAAGGCAGAAATGAGATGTCCATCCTGGGCTGTGCGAGATGAGGTGGGGCCTTGGTGTCTCAGGGAAGGTGGCGCTCCAGGCATCAGAATGGGCTGCCCTGGGGCTCAGACCCTTCCCATCTGAGGTCTAGTTGGCACTAAGGCTTGGGCAGTGCTGAGCAGCGCCAGCTGGGGAGACGAGAACTCAGACCCTGGGCATGAACGTGGACCGTGGGGGTTCACTGACGCTTCTGTTCGTTCATCCATCTTCCCCAGCCTGCCTGAGCACCTTTTTCTGGCTAGGTTCCTGCTAAGCTCTTGTATGGATTAACGCTGTCCCGGCAACTTCCAGGACGGCACCATCACCCTGCTCTGTAGGGACTCAGGTACCAGTCCTCCCACCTGCTCCAGAGCAGTCTCCTCCAGGGCTCAGCCAGGGTCTCAATAATGACTGCACCTCAACCACCAGGGGCACAAAGGGGTCAGCGAATGCTTACTGAAATAAAAACGACTTATTTAGTTCAAACTCTTTACTTCACAGTCCCATTCTGATCAATCTTAAGCCAATTTCCAATCGGGGTTAATGCCTCTTCCCATCCTGTCCCCAGCTTCATCCAACACATACACATGATACACCACACCACACACACACTCACACACACCCCCCTGAAAACTGGGTCACTTGAACAATTCTTGTTCTGGGGCACATTCGTCCAGAATGCTGAGTTTAGAAATCCTAGTGTGGCCCTGGGTATCTTATCTACTTGGTGTTTCAACTTTCATATGTAATATATATGTATATAATATGTTTACAATATATAATTACATATTTTATATATCTATATGTGTATATATTATTTTATAATATAATGTAGAATGATAATCTCATCCTAGCTACCTCATAAGTCTAGAAAGACACCTATGAGAAATATACGTGTGAGGACATTCCAAATGGGAGAAAATACTAAGAAGATTCTACCTGTCCACAGTGGGGTTTTTGTTTTTGGTGAGGAAGATTGGCCCTGAGCAAACACCTGTGCCAATCTTCCTCTATTGTGTACATGTGACGCCACCCCAGCATGGCCTCATGGACACTGTGCTCCACAGGGGGATCTGAACTCGCAAACCTGGACTGCTGAAGCAGACTCCGAGAACTTAACCACTATGCCACCAGGCCGGCCCTGGGGTTTTGGTTTTTAAGGTTGTTCTTCCAGCTCCATAGGTCTCGCCTCCTGGGAAAGAAGACGTTCGGTTGCCTAAGCCCCCACCTGGAATGTCAGGTGAGCCCACTGAGCTGCCAGGAGAGTAATGAGGGTCAGTGTGTTAATGTAGGTAACGCATTGACACTTAGCCAGCCACAAGATCCTTTATTACCTCCTTTCCCCTTCCTTGAGGACAGCGACTGGGTCTTATCCATCTGTGCTCCCTGAAGTCTAGACCAGGCCTCACTAGTAGAAGTGCTCACTTAAGGTTTGGGGAATGGAGGTGAATCTGCAGATCCCACTGGCTCAAGCACCACTCCTCCATCAGACGGAGGAAGAAACCAGAAGGACCTCAGTCTTCCTCCCTGAGGTTCAGGACCACAGAGCCAGCTGGGGGAGGGCTCCATGCCTGATGAGGCCTTTCCCCCTTAGGAAATGCCTACAGGTGAGCAAACCCAATAAAGCAACAGCCTTGGGAGCGAGGGAGGGTGAGGCAGCTCCAGGAAGGCTCAGGTTCCCACGGCAGGCAGTGCTTAATGAGGTCTTCGGGCACAAGGCCAGAGAGTCTTGGCCAGTTCCCTGGGGGCTGGATTTGCTGAGTCTTGTGAAAAGAGGCATCACTCTGCTGGAAGGTCAAGAAGGATGAGTGCACATGGATGCGCAGGGAGTCACCAGAGCTCTGAGCTCTCTAAGCCAGGCCGGTGCTGCCAGCAGGGGTGTTGGCCACACTCCAAGGCCCTCTGGCTGCTTCCTGTGTGGGCATTCACTTGGCGGCCCAAGCAGGCATCAACGGGGTTTCCTTGTTTTTGCTTTAAAGAAGGCCATAGACAATGAGCTTGGTATTCCCCTGGCAAATACAACAGGCCCACAATGCCTTATCCGAAATTCTGAAAGAGCTCAGAAAATGGAAACTTTTTCGTAACGTAATTGGCAGCAAAACTGACCTGATCTGAACTCGTTTGGCTGCAAAATTCGACCTTACCTGATGTGAGGTTATGTATTTAGTGTGAATATTCATCTGTTTCACTGCAAGAATATCTATGTGTTAGATTACTGGTGCTGCCCCAGCCCCAGCTGAAGGTGTGGTAGCACACACAGTCTATGCATGGATTCCTTTCCCCAAGTGTGAGAACGTCTGCATCATGAAATGCAGCCGGCCCCCAGGATTTCGGACGAGGGCTGTGCCTAACGACTTCCCACAGTCTGTAATTTTCAATCTACACACCATCACTGAGGAAAGCATTGTTCATCTTCTAGAAACTACTGTGGCTAGTGTCTTCTGGTTGCAAGAAATAGAAACCTTGGAAAAGGGAGTTTGTAGTAAGATTACTGCATGTTAATGGGAACTGGAGGAAGAACTGAACAGTCATCATAGATGGAAGCGGCTTGAGGTTTTCTCTGTCTCCCTCTCTTTCTTCCAATTTCTCTCTCGTGGGGTTGCTGCATGGGGTTTGTTCTTTTCCTTTTCTCTTCCTTCTCTACTTCTCCCCTCCCCTCCACACCCCGTCTTTTCTTCTCCCCTCCTCCCCTCTGCTCCTCTTTTCTTTTCTTCTCTTCTCCCTGCATCCCTGCTCCTCTCTGGGCTCCTTTCTCACCCCCTTGCTTCCTCTGCTTACTCATCATTTCTGGTCCTTCATGCATTTGGCTTGCACACAGCTCGTCTACATCCAACTGCATTTCCATGCTTCATTTCATTATGCTTTCTGTTCAGTGTGCTCCATCTTTCTGTGTGTTCCAATTGGACAAAAGGAATTCTAATGGTCTCAGTTTATCTTTTCAGACCACGCTACTGGCTAGCTTCTGTTTTCACACCAAGTCAGTGGAGGACCACCCTTGTTAGGTACTGCCCTGGTGCAATCAGCTGTGTTAGGGGAAGGTATCAAGTGATACAAAATAGGGCTGCCTAACCTGACTCTTGAGCAGGTGCTGGCACTAGACAGTTCCACTTAGAAGGGACTATAGCTGGGCAGGATCCAAAAATCCACTATATGGTCTGAACTCCAACATTGCTTGGGGATGCCAAATATGACCAGACATTAAAACATTTCTAGCAACTTCTGGGATCCCTGGTTGTATCCTTCTCTTTTTGCATCCCCCAGCAGATGCACAAATACTCCGATCTTTCAAGTTGCTCTAAGATGACAGGGCTCCTTTCTTGAGCTGGTCAGAGTCACATGCCTCCAAGACTCACCATTGAAGATCTTCCCCATCTGGCTCGTTGCCTGTCAATCCCATCCAACTCTACTGTCCTGGTACCTCCCATGACAAGAGACAATGAGACCAGAGCAAACCCCAAATAGGGCCTCCTATAGGGTAGGTGTCTAATACATGCTGTTGTAGTCATTTGGATGAATACACCAAAGAAAGTTAAAGAGTCAACGGATAATAATGCTTCCGTGACCATGTCTATTGTATGTGAGGTGGCTGCAGTGGGGAGAATGGGTTTTGCTGATGGAATGAACATATCTGGAGTCCTTTAATAGCACATCCAGGAGATGGTTCCTTCTGCATCTATGTGTAAAGCCAAAGTCAGGGAGGCTGGAATTGCTGGAGTCACATGCAGCCTGATCCTAGAGAGCCTCCTGCTCCCCTTCCTGCTCTCCCCCCGGGGGGGGGCGGGGTGGTTACAGACGTGGGAGACCATGGGCTGACAGGGCTTGGACAGAGCAAGGTCAGAGGCCAGGCATCTTAGAACCAAGCTGGGCAGAGCCTCATGCCCAGCTGTGCCATTGTCAGAAGGGAATGGAGAGACAATCCTCAAAGGGAGGGAAAGGCTGCTGTGTCAGCAAGAGCTGCCTAAATAGATTTTCTTGCTAGCAGGGTGCTAATGAGGTGCTAACACAGGGGAGGGAGGCAGGCGGGGCTTTCTGGGAGAAAGAGCAGATCTGAGCAGGCTTCAAAGGAATGGAGTGAGGAGCCTGAGAAGGCAGCCCTGCCCGCCTGACCTGGGTCAGTCTGAGGGCCTCTCATGGAGAGTTGAAGGGAAGGACAGCTCTGGGGTGTTCTGAGAATAGATCCTCTTGTTCTCTGTGTTCCTGTTTTAAAATCCTCCTCCTCCTCATTCTTTAGAAGCCAAACTGCTAACTACTGTGTTCTGGGCCGCATGCCATCTTGGACTGCTGGCGCAAGAGGTAGACAGAGGTTTCTCCCTCACTCGCTGGCTTGCCTTACATCATAGGTGCAGGCTCTGGACCCTGTTCCTCCCTGAGGGACTCCGTTTCCTGGGCTCCCACTCTGTCCCTGCCAGGGGAGGCCGCAAGGTGCATACACTTCTATAGCTCCTTCCAGCTGGATTAGAAAAATAAATTAAATTACTTTAAAATTTCTCTTCTGGAAGCCCAGCAAGATACCTATGATTATGTCTCTCCATTTTAAGGAGAAACAGAGTTGGCATCTATTAGATAAAACTATATGAAAGTCCCACTTTTGTAGGTCAGGAACAATTTTATATATGCAATGTCACATCATTCAAACTAATGCATCTGTCTGGAGCTGGGCGTTAGATAGGCTGGAACTCAAAATGCTGCGTGTTCTCGGGATGGTGTAGATGTGCACTGGCTAGAGGAATATGGGGGTACAGGTGGGGGTGTGGTGGAGCTGGAAGTTGAGGAAAATAATAATAATAATGATGCTATGGAACTAGTGGTCATAGGAGTGGAGCTCCCATTTATTGAGCCCTTACTGTATTCCATAGCAAGCGCTTTTCCTGTAATTACTCATTTAGTTCTCACCACATCCCCATGAGGTAGTTATTATACAGGCGGGGAACTCAAGTCACAAGGAAATTAAGTAACAGCCCCAAGCTCACCCATGAGGACACCAGAATACACAGGGCAGAAGCGCCCCAGAGGCCGAGCTGTGTCCTCAGCTCTAAGGGATAGGGAGGAACAGCAAAGAAGTGAGACATTCTGGAAACTTCCCACCTACCCCTGGCTGTTTCCTCCTGGGCTGGTGGGAAGTCCAGGCAGGGTGCTCTAGTGGAAAGAAGGACCCTTTCAATGTTAGAAAGACTTGGGTGAATTGGGTTTTTTACTATCTATATGACTTGAGGAAACTAAACCGACCCCCACAAGTTTCAGGCTTCCTAGCTTTAAAATGGGGCTAATTACAAAGGCTTCATAAGAATGTGGTGAGAATCCTGTGAAATAATGTTCTCCCTAAACTCAGAGCATCCCCCAAGGCAGGTCAGTCTCATTCATGTCTGTGTGGCCTTTGTTGAGAGCCTGGTACATATTCGTGCTGTGCAAATGTTTGTTGAGTGACCGTGTATTAAAGAGAGATTGGAAATGCATGAATGGTGTAGAGAATATGGAACGGTATTGTGAGTTATTAATGAAGACAAAAAATTGAAAAAGAATTGTGAGGGAGTGAGTGGGAGAGGAAGCTGGAGAGAAGATGGGGTCAGGAGTACATTCAGTCAACAGGAACGGGGTTGGGGGGATCCTTTCAATCACTGCTTACACCCTCACCTGGTGTATGCGTACCCTAGGGCTGCCATCACAAGGTGCCACTCGCTGGATGCTTAAAAGAACACAAATTTATTCTCTCCCAGTTCTGGATGCTGAAAATCTGAAATCAAGATGTCAGCAGAGCCATGCTCCCTCTGAAGTCTCCTGGGAAGAGCAGCTCCTTGCCTCTTCCAGCTTCGGGTGGTTGCCTAAAACCCTTGGCACTCCTCGGCTTAGGGCAGCACAACTCCAGTCTCTGCCTCTGTCTTCACATGGCTGTCTTCTCTCTGTGTATGTGTCCCTCTCCCTACAAGGACACCAGTCATTGGATGACAGCCCACCCCAATCCAGTATGATCTAATTTTAACTTGATTACATCTATAAAGACCCTATTTATAACTAAGGCCACATTCACAGGTTCTAGGTGGATACAAATTTCGGGGGGACACTATTCAACCTGGTGTACCCTGCTAGCCGTCAACTTCAGTTAACATCATTCATTCATTCAGCAAGCATTCACTGAGTCCCTACTGTGTCAGGCACAATGGTAGATGCTGAGGGCACATGTTGAACAGGCCAAGGTCGTTCTGCATAAGGATCTTACCAACTAGTTGAAGAGACGGATGTGTCCACAAGAAAGCTCAACAGAGGTTTACAGAGCCAATAATGGGAACCTGTTCCTAAGGCCTGGGGGAGGGGTCAAGTTGGCCCTGAAAGAGCATTGGTCATGGAAAGTTTCATAGGAGAGGGGGTGGTTGTCCTGAGTCTTTCCTGAAATCATCTAAGGGGTTTGAAGAATGGACAAAGTCGGGAAGGTGATGGATGGTGGGCACAGTATACGCAGAGGCTGAGGGACCTTGAAACTGCCTCTTGTGTTCGGGGTCCTGAAGATGCTTTGACACTGATCCTACAGGATCCACTCACAGGGGAGAAAGGGACAGGCCAGGGGAGGCCGTGAGTGACCCTGAGGGCAGGCGATGGGTCACGTGGTGGTGCCAGGGCAGCAGGTGGTCTAGGGGCATCCTGTCCTTACACAGCCCTGGTTGCCTTTAGCTCCTCTGGCCTGGCCAGTTTGCCCTGAAAAAGAAAAGAAAGGACAAGAGGGAGAGAAGGAAGGAAGCTGTGTAGCCGTTTGATCATCATGATATTCCCATCTTATGGTGGGGACATTGAGATACAGAGCGGTTTAATGATTTACCCTGAATGACAAAGCAAATAAATGGCAGAGTGTCAAACCTTGATTACTGACTTGACTCAGTGAGCTGTTCCCAGTGTTCTGTACTGCCTTCCAAGGAAGCCTACAGAAAAAAAAGAGGAAAATAAAAAAGAATCCACAGTAACCAAACAGACCAATTAAAAGGCAATTATTTTTATTACATAACAAGTCTTTGGCTCACCCAGGGATTTGCTACAGTTATGTTTAAAGAGCAACCATCTCATAACAGCGTCCCCCCCAACAGCTTCCTTCCCTGGATGTTTAAATGCGCCCTGATAGATCGCACACTGCTTATTTTAAGGAAAGAGAGTAGAGAACCAAAAAGCCAAAGCGTTAAAAGCCACCACCCGTTGAAGATCGATCAGAAATTAAGGGCATTAGTGCTCTGTGGGAATCATAATGGAAGTCAATGAAAAAATGTAATTTCACTTAAAAAAATCCTACTTGTGTTAACTGTGGATGCCTCCTCCACCGTAGCTGCCACCACGGCTCAGTGTCAATCTTTTAAAAGGAGACTTGGACTAGCATATTGACAAATCAAGTTTTCACCGGACGTACAATTTTTTCAGAAGCGCACCGCTTGTGTAAAGCAAGATGGAGCATCCCATCGATTAAAACAGCAATTACCCTCTGTAAGAATCTGGCAACTTAAGACGCGTGGTACTGTTGGCAGAAGGGGCTTTGGCTGGAATTGCTGACATGTTGGGGTTACCCCCAGGGTGGATGAGACCCTAAAGCCCCCAAACACCATTTGGGTCCCTTGGAGTACTCAACTAAAATACCCCATGAGAGGGCTGCATGTACTGTGGTAGCCCCAGGTAGGATTATTCTAGAGTAAGGATGGTTCTTCCCAAGTGGAATGAAGAGTAGAGGAAATTGTTCTAATGTGAATCAGGCATAAAAAGCCCTGAGTTCAAGCTCTCGCTCTGTACTAATTATCTGGCTGGCCTTGGGAAAGTCCTTCCACTCTTTTGCTCTTGATTTCCTCACCTGTTAAACGAGGAGATAGAATAGATGCTTCCGTTATCCCCTTCCAGCTCTGACGTTTTATGATCTATGACCAGGCAGGTGTGATATCAAAAGCTTCCACCTGGAACAAGTGGTCTTGGGCTGAACCCTAATCCATCCAGGCCATGCTTAGGACTGCTAGTGAGGCCGCCAGCAGGAGGGGGACACAAGCTACTGCAGCTTTTTCAACTTCAGGATTGGGAGGAAGCGATCGATAGAAGTCAGATGGAAAGGACATAAGCATCAGGGGAAATGCTATTGGCAAAGAGAGACACTTAAACCCGTGAAACTGGAAACTCTAAGGCAAGGACAATGAGGCCTTGCAGCGCGGCAATAGCATCAGCAGCCTGCCCTGGGCTGGCTGCCCAAGCTTCCGCGAAGGAGGGAAACAAGCCTTTGGAGCTGCGGCAGATGTTACACCCTTTCCTTGCTCAATTGCATGTGCTCCTCCGATATAACCTCCTTGTGTCCCAACCCATGGCTCCCTGCCCCCCCAACTCCTCCCTCACTCACACACACACACACACACATACAGACACACACACTGTCCAGATCCTTGATAGGAATTATTGTCACATAAAATAGAAATGACACATGACTTTCTGTCTTGAGCAGATGCCATTTCCATTATTGGAAACTGTGATTCTCAATGACACAGGGATGGAGAAGGAAGGCCTGCTTTTAACGAACCGCCACAGGCCAGTTCCAGAGTCAAGAAGAACTGATTCAGTCGCTCTTCGAAGGCCACCCAGTAGGATAACTGAGGAAGCTGATGGCTGGGTATGACCACCGTTAGACCCAAGGACAACAGTCTTAATGTTAGCTATCGTCTGTGGAGTATGTACTCTGTGGCACGCACTGCGCTGTGTGGTTTACATTTGTGCATGGGGGCGGGAGGTGCTACTGTTGAAGGCAGCTGGGGTCTGCTGCTCACAACGGTGAAATAATTCTGTTTCTCTCTCCTAAGAAA
The DNA here is from genome assembly GCF_021613505.1 of Equus quagga. NCBI lineage: Eukaryota > Metazoa > Chordata > Mammalia > Perissodactyla > Equidae > Equus > Equus quagga. The sequence goes on along the minus strand of NC_060268.1, from coordinate 90,655,903 downwards.
AGGGGCTTTCCTTTCTGAAGGGGAAAACACTTTGATAAGGTTGGTGGTCATGAAGTATGGGTTTGTCTAGGTAAAGGTGGACCAAGATCAAGAAAGGGTGAAATTATTCTACTGAATAAAGCAACAGGCCCAAGAGGAGAGTGTTGGGGAGTGGTGTCTGCAAAAAAGGAAGATGCAGGAGAAGAGCTCAGAAGCATCCAGGGCCTCAGGGGAAAAAGGCCCTGTGACATCCACTATTAAGTGTCAACCTGTGTTTGTTTTTCTTTATGCCACAATCTAATCCCTTCACTGTTGCCTCTAGAGAAGTGGTTTCCAAGGAGAGGTGATTTTGTCTTCCATGCATTTAGCAATGCCTGGAGACATTTTTGCTTGTTGTGATTAGGGTGGGGTTGCTACTGGTGTCTGCAGAGTATTGACCCAGGATGCTGCAAAACATCCTCCATCGACAGGTCAGCCTCACAACAAAGAATTATTCAGCCCCGAATATCAATAGAGCCGAGGTTGCGAAGGCCTGCTGTAGACTCTTGGTAAACTCTGCTACACACCAGCCTTGGATCAGCTGAGCTTTAGAAACAAAGGAAAAGGGGCTGTTTCAGTCTGAGGCAGAGCTGGGTAGGGAGAGAAGAGCAGCCACAGCATGAGCCGACCAGCAGGATGACTAGAGAATTCATCCAGCAGGAGGACACTGAAGGAGCAGAAATATGAATATGATACAGGAAGTGACAGCAAAATCTGTGTCCACTCCCTTAGCTGCTGGGATCCTCAGAACCCTGGAGGGAGCCCCCGACTTCCCCCTCCCTGTGGAGGTGGGTGAGCTGTCATCATTGCTTCTGCCTGTTAATGAGAAGGGTGACTTCTGCATGCTACAAGACTCAAACATTGGTTTTAAATATATGGTTAAACACATATTGTCTCTTTCCACCTTAACAAAAACCTCGTGGGTAGCTCTATCGGCCCCATTTTATCCTGGAGCAACACTAAGGTTTGGGTGGTTGAGTAGGTTTGTGATCATGTGACGAGTCTGAGTCCAAGCTGGGATTTGATGGAGGTCTAGCTGACCGTGGAACCTGAGCTCTCCGCCATCCCACAGGGCCCCAAAGGTGCTCGGACAGCCGTGCCTGTGGCCACACACAGGGCCCAGTGAGACACATGCTTTGAGCAGTGTTCTGGCTGTCAGAGCACACTGGTCAGTGGAGAGTTTCCAATCCCCTTTCGTGTTTGGTAGATGATGATCAAGGTGGTTTAGGAGTATTCAGGCGTTATGAAACCACCCGACTGGCTTCACACTCTGATGTTTGTGTGAGGGTATTACATCCAAATCTGGTCCTTTTTTCCCCTTCTATCTCTAAATTATATTCTCACGTCCATATAGTTGGGGAACAGAGTATTTATTCCCGGGAAATGAAGGCTCCTGCCAGGAAATGGCTAGGAGGGCCATTTGTCTATGGGGGAAAGACGTTGTATGTGCTGACGGGGTCAGGGCTGAGGCCATCAGGGGAGGTGGGGTGCACCCCCCCTCCCCTGCTGACTGGACTCAGAGTCCTTTTGAGATCTAGAAGACCAGTTGTTTAGAATTCCCACACTTGGTTATAGTGCCAGAGACTAATTTCATATCAGAATTAAGCAGAAAAATTTCTCCACCAACTAGAATCAACTCTGTGCTCTCTCCCATAGGATTGACATAGCTATCAATCTATCCAGGAGTGGTGATGGTTTCCACATTGGGTCCAGGGAAATTTCAGGCACTACCCTGGTTATAGACGTCTACAAAATTCCTTTCGGTCACTAGAATCACTGCCATGCTAGTAATTTAATTCATTAATTCATTGACTAAAAAGATAAACAATACCAATGCACTCAGCAGTGTTTTCAAATGAATTTGTGTTTTATGGGTCACAACATCAATTACAACCACTTGGGAAACTGTAGCATATAGACATACATTTGGGTTATCAGCTCTCTGGCAGTAAGTCTTTGCTGTGGCTTTCTCCCCTCTCTGTCCACCCTCAGGCTTCATAGCTTGCAGATGGAGAAGACCATCAAGTAAGACCATCTAAGTTTTCAGCTTTGAAACCCTGCATCTGTACCCTTCCTCAGGCAGAACGTGGCTTGTAGGACCTAAAAGTCAAATCGCTGATGTGTGCTGTTTATGTTTTGTAACACCAATGATATGTGATTGTCTTCAAATTTTGATTCTTCTTAATTCTTCTGGGTCTGGTTAAGAAGATATCATCAATGGGAAAGAGAACATCTTCTATAATGCTATAGTAAATTTTTGTAAATATTAACTCAGATGTGTTCCTCCCTTCCTTCCTCTCCCACCTCGCTACAACCCAACGGACGATTTCTCAGCCTTGGCACTCTTGTCATTTTAGGCAATATACTTCTTTATTATGAGGGGCTTCCTGTGTCCCCTCATACTAGGCTGTTTACATTGTACAACATTATAGGATGTTTACCAGCATCCCTGGTCTTTCCCACTGGATTCCGGGAGCGCCTTCCCAGTAGTGACAACCAAAAATATTTCCAGATATTGGTAAATGCCCCCTGGGAAGCAAAACCTCCCCAAGTTAAGAGCCACTGCCATTGTGGATGCGCCTTCTGTAATCACCTGCCTTATGTACGTCATGAAGACTAAACCCTTTAAATACGAGTTTGAAATTTCCAGTTTGCAGGTCTAAAAGTAAAGCTTTATGATATGTTAGAGCATTGAACTTGGAATAAAACCCAGACTTGAATCTGGATCCTACCACATCTTAATTAGATAAGTTAAATTCTCTGAGTTTTAATGATCTTATAATAAATTGTGGAAAATATTCGCTTTGCAGAGCTGAATTTGGAACTGGATTAATCCCACTGAATATGACAGAGGCTGCCATCTTTATCCCTAATACTGTGCGAGATGAAGCCTGTTTAAATAGTGTATATTTTAAATAGTGTTTAAATAGTTTAACTGTTTAAATAGTGTATATTTCTAGGTATTTGTTAAAATAATTGAGAGAAATTGATTTCTGAAGACTATTATTTCAAAGTGAATCTTAAAACACCTAATCTCGTAGAGTCTTAATGATGGGAAGAAACTCAGAGAAAATTTAGCTGGTTAAGTCGGGTTAAGTTAGATTACATGCTTTGGGAAATTCCCTGAGTTAATGACCAACTGGCTTGGGGATAATATCCAGCCTTGCAGATGACCATGACCCTGACCTGTATCTCACTGTGTGTTCAAACCACAGAACTGTGAGCAGTATGAGAGGGGAAGGCTTCATGGAGCCATTCACTTCATTGGTAAGAGGCTTCTTGAATATGCCCATTACACCCAGGGAGCTCCAGTTTCAGCTCTTACCTCGGGCCCTCAGGTAAAAGATGCATCTTGCATTTTCTAGGGGTAGGAGGACTCAGTTCTGCCCCGCAGCCCAAGGAGACCCTGTCTCTCTCAAGTTGGTTTCCTGGGCGTAAGCCAGGCCTATTTGGGGCCTGAGGTGGCCTCAGTACTTGTTCAATTTTCTTCTTCAATACATCGATTCAACTGTGAATTACTCGGTTGGTGGTGCTGCTTTAAACAGTGAGATCTCTTGAGCTCCTCGTCTTTCGTTGGGGCTCAAGACATGGTGTAGACACAGAATAGTCACAGAATGCATGAAGAGGATGAAGTGGCAAGAACATGGATTTTAGAGACAGGCAGACGTGACTCAGATATTGACCCCAACTCTTACCAGCTGAGTGACATGAAGTGCTAACCCATTCTGGGCTTTAATTTCCCAGTATCTGAAGCTAACGTTCAGGGTGTGTTTTGAGGCTGGGAGTTCCTGTAGGCATAGCATGTGACATAGCATGTTACACACAGTAGGGACTCAATAAATAGAAAGTCTTAATACTATTATTGCCTTATCCAATGACTGTGTTTGAAACAAGAAAATTGGCATGAAGCCTGCTCAAAAACTTTTCTGTGATGTGATGATGTCTTAACATGAAAGACTCCTGGCAAACACATCCAGAGGAACACGTGTACAGTTGTACATTGACTGTGCTATCTTTAACCAAATGAGCTAAGTTCCCGACTCTGGAACTGAACAGGAAAATCTGGGATGTGTGGACTCCAGAGCAACACCACCAAAGGCTGAGTTAGAGGGCCTTTGAAGTCAACTTTGTGGTGACCTCAATCATGTTGGCTCTCAACTCCTGGCTCAGTGCAGTGTTTCTCTCCTTCCTTAGATTTCTACATGCAGCCCTCATGTCAGCATCTTCAGATCCCATACTGCAGAGGATCCTTTTACAAAGACTTTTATCTCCCAGAAGCAGATTGTTCAGTCTGTGTGTATTAATACATGGATTGGAGATAAACTCCAGCTTCCCATGTACATCTGATTTTTTTTTTAGCAACTACAGGTTATTATTTCTGAAAACTGTAATTGACTAGTTATGTCAAAGCATACGGTATCTCAGGTTACAGCTTTTCCCCTGCTGTTGACAGAAAGGCATTTGTCAAATTCTGAATATGTTTGTTTCTCAGCATTTCTCTACCATCCCTCTTATGAATTTGAAGACATGAATGAATGCTTAAACGTTAGAGGAAACCATTGTATTCTCACTCATTTTACAGAGGAAAAGGGCTATGGATAAGAAAAGACCCTTTTTTTCCTGAATTTATGGCAGCTTTGGGAGACAGCTGAGCCCTCTCTCTTCTTTGGTAGGGAGAGTCCTGGTGGGGTTGATATAGCAAGTACTCCTACAGGATTCAAGCTTAAGAAGCTAGTGGCGTTGGGACCCTCATCATCTTCTTCTTTTATTTTTTTAGCATTTTATTATGAAAAACTTCAGACATACAGCAAAGTTTAAAGAATTTTGCAGTGAGTATCCATATACCATCCATCGAGCTTCTACTGTTAACATTGTTACTATGTTTACTTTACCAGATATCTATCTACTTATCCATCCTTCTACCCATCCATTAATTTATCTCATTGTTGGTGCATTGCAATGTAAATTGCAATATCGGTATACGCTCCCCTAAATATTTCAGCTCGCATGTCACCAACTACAGTTAAGTATATGTTTACAGGATTTTTTCCTTTGAAATAAAATTTGCATACAATGAAATGCACAAGTCTTAAATATACACGAGTTTTGACAAATGCATACCCTTGTGTAGCCGAAATGCCTGCAAAGATACTGAACTCAAACATCACTTCAGAAAGCTCCCATGCCAGTCAGTCTTTGTCCCTACCCTCCAGAGGCAATGACTGTTCCAGTTATTTCCTACCGTGGATTAATTTTACTTCTTCTTGGACTTCATATAAATGGAATCTCACAGTATGTACTTTTTTGTGTAAGATTTGTGTCATTCAAAATAATGTCTTTGAGATTCATCCATGATGTTGAAGGTATCAGCAATCCATTCCTTTTTATTGCTGAGTATTACTCCATTGTGTGAATACATCTCTGTGCATTTATTCAGTCTCCTATTGATGAACACCTGGACTGCTTCTAGTTTGGGATTATTATGAATAAAGCTGCTATGAAGATTTTTGTGCAAGTCTTGTTGTATATAAATGTTTTCATCTCTCTTGTGTAAATGCCTAGTAGTGGAATTACTGGGTCATAGTGTAGGTATATGTTTGTAGGAAACTGATAAACCTTTTTCAAAAGTGATTTCACCATTTATATTCCCACTAACATTGTATGAGAATTTCTGTTTTTCCACAATCTTACCAATATTTGGTATTATCAGTCATTTTAAATGGAACCATCTGGCAAGTAGGTAGAGGGATCTAATTTTGGTTTTAATTTGCATTTTTCTGATGCCAAATGATGTTAAACGCTTTTTGTCTTCTCTTTGGTCACATGTATGTCTTATTTTTTAAAGTATCTATTCCAATCTTTTGTCAGTCTTTTAATGAGTTGTTTGTCTTTTTAATATTGGTTGAAGAAGTTCTTCATATTCAGGATTTCAGCAGTCCTTTGTCAGATATATGATTTAAGAATATTTTCTCCTAATCTGTAGCTTGCCTAAACATTTCCTTAATGGTATCTGATGATAAGCAGGAATTTTTAATTTTGATGAAATATAATTTTTTATCTTTCCTTTATGTCACTTGTTTTCTGTGAACTAAGAAACTTCCAGCAGGTCTGAAATGTTTTATGCTTTCCTCTAAAACCTTTATTGTTTTATCTTTTACATTTGTGTCCGTGGTCAATTATGACAATTTTTGTATTTGGTGTGAGGCAGGGGTTGAGGTCCATTTCTTTTCCATATGGATATCTAGTTATTCTGGAATCATTTGTTAAAAAGAAATTTTTTATCCCTATTGAATTGCTTTGACATCTTTGTCGAAAATCAAACGACTGTAGAATGTGGATATATTTCTGGGCTCTCCACTGATGAGGTATGAATTGAGGTTAGTTTTTTTTTTTTTTTTTGGTTTTTATTTCCAAACGTTCCAGTACATTTTGTTGAAAAGACTATCGTTTTTCCATTGAATTGCCTTTGTACTTTTGCCAAAAATCAATTGACTATGTATGTGTGGGTCTGTTTCTGGATGTTCTATTCTAACCATTGATCTAAATGTGCATCCTTTCGCCAATACCTACACTGTCTTCACTACTGAAGCATTACAGTAAGTCTTAACATCAGGTAAGATAAGTATTGTAATTTTTTTCCCCAAAATTTCTTCGGCTATTCTAGATCTTTTGCATTTCCATTTAAATTTTAGAGTCAGTTTGTAGATTTCTACAAAAAGAACCTGCTGGGGTTTTGGTTGGGAATTACATTTATAAATCAATTTGGGGAGAATTGACCTTTTAATAATGAGTCTTCTAATCTATGAACATGGTAAGCCTCTTCATTTATTTAAGTATCTTTAATTTTTCAGCAGTTAAATTCGCACGTTCCACTTTGGTGGCCTGGGGTCCACTGGTTCAGATGCCAGGTGCAGCATGTCAAGCCATGCTGTGGCAGGTGTCCCACATATAAAGTAGGGGAAGATGTGCACGCATGTCAGCTCAGGGCCAGTCTTCCTCAGCAAAAAGAGGAGGATTGGCGACAGATGTTAGCTCAGGGCTAATCTTCCTCAAAGAAAAAAAAAATTATAATTCAACATTTGTACTGAACACTAAAACCCAATAATCTAAAGAAACCTCTTTGAAAACCAGGACTAGAAAGCAACTCCCTTTATGGACTAAAAGGACCTACTGGAAGCTCAGCACTGTACTTGGAGCTCCGTTTAATGAAGTAAGACAAGAAAAATAAAAAAGGTTATAAATATCAGAAAAGTAAAGACAAACGTATCCTTTTTACTATGGACAATATTATCAACTGACAAATACTGGAACTAATAAAAGCATTTAGTAATGGGCAATTCAAGATCAACAAACAAAAATACTTTCAAAAACAAGTAAGTACAAACATACATGCCATTCACCTCCCTGAAGTACATCAAAGAGGCCTGGAGGAATAGACAAGAGTAATTCATTCCTGATGGGGATATCTGGTATATCTGGGACTAGGACAGTGTCTAAATTGATCTATAATTTTAATGCAATCTCAACAAAAACCTAATGGAGTTTTTCATGGAGCTTGACAAGCTGACTCTCAAATTCATAGAAAAGAGAAGAACGTAGAGCCAAGGTAACTTCACAAATGGACAACACCCTACCAGCAGAGGTGAATTTATCATGAAGCGAATGAACCTTCAACCTCAGGACCCCTCATTTCCGGCTCCTCCAAGGCCCTGGGGAGCCCCGCTGTGTACTGACATCAGCACATGTTTTTGTGAAAATTGCCAATTTAAGATTTCGGTAACCCTATATCTCTTTCTGCCCTACGTTCCTCTCTGGGACATTTCGACTTGTGTCCTATGGTGCGGGAGGGGCAACAGCACAGGTTCATGACGGGGTTATGGGCACAGTGGCCATTGCTAGAGGCTTTTGCTGTGCTGGGATGGCTTCCTGATAACCCAGCCATCTACAAAAGTGACTGAATCCCATACGTCTCCCCCAAACTCAGCTTCCCCTCAACCAGAAGATCAAAACCCACTGCTGAAGCTTTACAGTATAGTTGCAATGGTATTTTCAGGACTCTAAATTTTATTTTGAAGAGAGAAATCAGAAAGCAAATGAGATTCAAAATTTATTCGTAGAGTTGATAAAGCTTGAATACGCTCTTTTAGCTGCAATTTGGAAAGAAGTTTTGGAACATTTCAATGAAATCGGGAGAAATTATAGACTTCTGATTTGGGTGGATATAAAAGGTAACTTCTTTTGTCATCTTTAAATTCATTTATTAAAGAACAGAGAAAGAAGTCAGAGAAAAAAATGAAGCAGGAAACCAAAGCAATAAAGATGAGTTATAAAACTAATAGAATTGTGCAGACGCTGAGGAGAAAAGTATAACAAAAAATTGCCCAATTATATCAAAAGTCATAATTAGCAAGAGAAAAAGATTTGTTTTAAATAGAAGTTATGAATAAACTCATAGATTGTTTATAATCCAAGTAATGAAAATGATGAATCATAGAAACACACTGGGATAATATTTACATTTATTGCTAATTCGACACAACTCATCAATATCAACAAAAATAACTTAAATTTGTAATTTACTCCTGCAACAAGAATATTGACATGAAAATAGCTAAGGAGTATTGTCAGTTTGAAGAGTCTTTTAGATTTATCACAGTACACAAAAACTGGAAATACTCTGAAACTTTACAGCTCAGGTATAAAAGAAATTAGGTATACGTTTTTCCAAATTTGACAAAAATCTTAAAACTTTTCCTGTCATTACCAGTAACGAGATGTGATGCTGAATGAAATTTTTAAAGCTATCAATAATAAAAAACTAAATTTTAATTTACTGTGTTAGAGGAAAGTTTGAATAACTTTTTAATTCTCTCTGTAGAAAATATGACAAAATTATTGTTAGGTGAGGAGTAATATATTACCATATTATATAGACAGCATATTATTTTTATGGATTTTTTGATATTTCTAGTATTTAAAAACTTTAAAAAATGTGTAATATGTTGTGATCTTTTTCTGATTTTCAATAAATATTGTTTCCGTTGTAACTACTCATTTCTGCCATGTGAAAGCTGCCATACACAAGACATGATAAATGAAGGTGGGTGTGTTCCAATTAAAGTTTATTTATGGATGCTAAAATTTTAATTTCATGTATTTTTCACGTCAGAAAATATTCTTCTTGGATAAAGAAGATGTGGTATTTATACACAATGGAATACTACTCAGCCATAAGAAATGACGAAATCCGGCCATTTGTGACAACATGGATGGTCCTTGAGGGTATTATGCTGAGTGAAATAAGTCAGAGGGAGAAAGTCAAATACCGTATGCTCTCACCCATAAGCAGAAGATAAAAACAACGACAAGCAAACACATAGCAATGGAGATTGGATTGGTGGTTACCATGGGGGAGGGGGGAGGGCAAAAGGGGTGATTAGGCTCACATGTGAGGGGATGCACTATAGTTAGTTTTTGGGTAGTGAACATGATGTAATCTACACAGAATTCAAAATATATTACGATGTAAATCTGAAAGCCATATAATGTTATAATCCAATGTTACTGCAATTAAAATAAATAAATAAATAAATAAAATAAATAAAAAACATTAGGGAAAAAAAGAAAATATTTTTATTTTGATTATGGTTTTAAACAATTAAAAAATGTAAAACCGTTCTGAGCTCCTGAGCTGTACAAAATCAGGCAGTGGACCAGATTTGACCTACAGGTTGTAATCCGACAACCATTAGAATAGATAAATGTATCAGCAAAATAAAATAGTAAACCCTCTAAAAGACTATATGGATTTTTTTTTGTATGATATATTTAGCATTTTGAAATCAATGGGAGAAGGATGGATCCCTCAGTAGGGTGCTTTCCATTTTTAAAAACATTCCCTGTGAAGGTAAATTTCAAAATGATTAAAAATTTAACAGCAAACACAATTTTAAAGTATTAGAAGGAAGTGTAGGTGGGCAGGCTCACCTCCTTACTGTGTCGTTTCCTTTGTCTTTCCTTAGCCAATCCTCAACAACCTCAGGCAGAAACTTGTTTTGACAGAGCAAAAAGAGATGTAAATGCAGTTAACAACAACAACAAAATATCATAGTGTAAAGACCAGACCAAGAGTTGAAATGTCAGGGCAAAGATTTTAGAGTTTCTGTTGCAGACAAAAGATTTTGAGACGGAGAGTAACATGATCAGATCTGGGCTTTGAAAGCACACTTGTCTGGTGATATTGCAGATGGATTAGAGGGAGCAAGAGGGTCTGGAAGCTGGCAGCCCACATTAGTCTACTGATTGGCTCATGAGAGTGGGCTGGGGACAGGGAGGAGAAGAGAGGTGGATGGGGCACCCAAGTCACCAGGGATGTGACCTGGCCTGTTGGACTCACCAAGGACGAACAGTTTCACCTCATTGCCCCCATCCCTCTCTTACTGGCTGGCTCTGTACATTTTGGCCTCAGCCCAGGCTCTCTGAGGTCTATAAATACACATTGAGAAATTACCGATTAGAGGAAATGCACTAGCAAAAGAAATCTCCCTTATGTTGTGGGATGGGTCTAAGAGGTGGGAAAAAACAAACCAACCAACAGAAGATCCCGAACTTTGCTGTGCTGAGAATGAGAGTCTTGTGAATACGCAGCTCCTGGGCTCAGGAGCCCCTTGTTCTTGGGAAAGAGGCTCCCCCAAATCTGGGCCAGGTGGACAGGTTTGAGAGCAGACAGGGGATCAGGGCCATCAACAATGGAAGGGGCAGAGGTGACCTATGCTACCGTGTTCCCGCACTTCACCCCCACATCCACTCACAGAAGCACAGGTTCTCAAGATGCCAGTAAAATACCAGGAAATCAGTAGGCGTGACAGCCCCACTGCTGTGCTCCCCAGAGGCTATCAAGAGGGGGGCTGTCACCTCTTGACGGTGTTTCACTCTCTCGTCCCCATAGAAAGAATCCCTCGGCCGCCTGCGTGTCTGTTCACCCTGGTTGCAGGCGGCTGTCCAGAGCAGAATCCATTTCTTCCTCTCACCAATCCCCAGCCAGGTACTCTTGCTCCCTCATACAGGGTTGCAGCACTGGCCAAAGAAAACAGCCCACCTCTGCAGCTGGGTCAGGAAGACAAGATCAGACAGCCCCCTGACTATGCCGCACCAGGTTCTTTATTACAGAGTCTTTTGTTTCCGGTGAACTTGATTTAGCCCTGAGTTTATTTAGAATCTGTGAAATCATAAACTCTGTTGTCTTTGCACTTGGGAGATGCCTAGGGGACAATTTCTCTTGAATGTTTATATCAGGAGGCTCCGGAGCTCCACTTTACTCCTTGCATATCCACGCACAAATATGCACATGCATACACATCCCCACCTGCCCACTCACCTCCCACTCAATCCGTATCCAGCCTGCCACCCACACATGTGCACGCACACACACACACACACACACACACATCCATACACAATGCATATAACTCCATGGACATTTGTTTATCAGTCACTCACACACTATAGACTCACTCACATATAAATCTCACTCGCTTCCACTCTGCATCCCACACTCATCCATCACTCACACAGCTAGATTCTCCCCAGCCTACTCACACCCCAACACACACACATACATTCACACGTACCCAGAAACACACATACCAGTCTTGACATGTCAGCAAGTTCCAGGGACCCACCGTTTCTTCCTGGTGTAACTCTGATTTCCACAGCTCCCTTAGAATTTCTTTAAAAGTTCCCTATTCTGGAAAATGCTCATCTAGGCAGATGCCTGGACTTCTTCCACAACAGATCCATGCATCCCAAGGCAAAGGAGTCACAGCGGTCGACAACTTCATTTAGGTACCTCCTTAAGCAGGATTAAGGTAACCTGAAGGCAGTTTGTGGGTTAAGGTCATGGGCAGCTAGACCTGGGATTCCAATTTCTATACCCTCAAGGGCCCTTTTATTATTTTCCCCATGTAGACCCCATGCCTTGAAATATTTTGTCTAACGAGCAACCTGCATGTATAACTAATAGTGTCTCTCCTTTCTTTTTCGTCGAAAGCACACGCACTTTCCGATTCCAATTTCAGATCAACATCTGATAGCAAAAGCTGCACATTGAACTGATAGAACACGGCTAAAATGCTAAGCAATTGACATTTTAGTTAGACTATGCAGCCTTATCTTGGATAATACACAATTTCTGTCAGGCTTTTGGAAATATTGAAAATAGCTCAAAGACCTCCACTGCTACCTTCATGGATCCCTGCTGGGCTGGAGACCCCAGGGTGGGAACTGCTGAACTAGACTTTGACCATCTTGCTAAAGTGAGTAACAAAGTAAGATAGGAATAGGGGAAAATAAAAGGATGCGATTAATTTTAGAACTTACGTAGCTTCTGGGAGGTAGTTAGGCTGGCTGAAAAATCTGCACTGAATTTTGCTTGTAAAGTCTAAAGGCTTCACAGTGAATGAAAATTTATGCATCGGGCTCTATTCTGATGCTAGGTGTGTGAATCTTGCTTCATTGTAATTAGTGGGGAGAATAGGTTGCCTGACCTCCTATGAGCAAAGGAAGGTGGTCAGAGGCCTGGCTGGCTCTTAGTGAAGAGCAATCTTACTTTAATGATTAAGAGATTGGGGGCCCAGCCCATGACTTGAGCTCCAGCCAAAAATGTGGGGAGAGAGGGGCTGTAGATGCCCCAAGGGGGTGTAAAATCTGAATGGTGGCTGAGTTTCAATTTGAAATCCTAGCATGCATGGACTAGAAGAGATGTCAAGACCCACCTAGTCAAAACAATCCCCTTCGTGCGAGACTCAGAGACTGGAATAACTTGCCCAAAGACACACAGCTAGGAATCATGCCAGAGACTGTGCTAGAACCCAAATCTGTGTGTTCCTTGATTCTTGGGAAATGCCCACTGAGGGGAGGTGGGGGCAGGAATTTGGTGTCCACTGCTGGATTATTGAAGGAAAGTTTCCTGGGGCAGTTCTCTTTCCTCCGTCTTGAATTACAGATGTCACAGGCTTTGCAGATATGGTGCTTGATTCATGCTTCTTTCAAATTCAGGCAGCCAAAGGTGAAACAGGTTGAAAGAGCCTGCACTTTTCTTGGAAACAGACCACCCCAGGCTAGCCACTCACTGGAGTTACCCAGGGCCAGAACTGGATGTCACCAGCTCTCCAAGAGCGTCCTGGCTTCTAAAGCACGCACCTGGCAGAAAACAAAACAGGGATTCTTAAGGAAGGATGGCTAGTTAAGAGTCAAGGTGTTTTTAGCCATGCTCTTCAACTCTCCAAATGAGGCGATGCTCCCCAAACAGGAGAGAAAGCTTTTTGCATCCTCTTGCACACTCTCCACCACTCATGGCTTCCCCAGCAAGGGGATAGATTGAGAATGCAAAATATTCTTAAGAACGATGAGGAAATAGCTTGTTTGTCATAGGTTTATCCAGTCAAAGGGAGTTTAGGGTGCACCCGGGCCATGACTCTCATTTTACAGATATGAAAAATGAGACTCAGGTAACTGAGAAGCCATTTGTACGTCCCTAAAGGTCATAAGGGCTCCATGTGGTAGAAAGTCCTCTTTCCGCAGCAATCATAATTTGAATGTTCATCCCTGTCAGATCTGGGAGACAGCCACTGTGTCAGTGTCAGATTGGCGTTATGAAGTGAGTCTTTGCTTCAGTTCCCTCATCTCATATGGATCAGATGTCCTTCACTCTCAGAATCCTGGCATTCAGAGGGTCTCAAGACTCCACACATTTTTGAAAGATAAAAGTGTGGAATGACACACACCGCATGGTTAATATTGATGGGGTGTGGGGAGGAGAAGGAAAGACTGTTAACGTTTTTTCCTGCATCTCTGAAAGATTTATTTGATTTTTTACAATAAGCATATGCATTTGTAATAGAAATTTTTAAATTAAATTTTTTTTTCCACAGGATATTCCTCTTCTGGTCCTGACCACTTATTAAGCAGGGTGCTTGGCAGTTACTTAATCTATCTGAATCTCAATTTTCTCCTTTATAAGAATGGGAACAATAATACCCACCTCCCTACACTCATTGGATGTTGTGAAGATCAAATAGGAACTCTAGACATATAGACAATAAGTCAAATATTATTATTAGGAAGCACCCAAATGGTAGAATTGTAAGGGACATGACTGCTTTGCCTCAGCTTCTTTTTTCTCATCCCTTTAATCATCTTTGCCACTTTTTTCTAGACAGAGGGCTGTTTTCATTGATTCTGCAAAGATTTATATGCTTCATCTAGAAGGCTCTACGGAAGATGAGAATGGTGAGAGGTCACCCTTATACCCTTACATTATATTCATCCTGATTGGAGAGACCTAGGGTAAAGAAAGCAATTTAAGATAAAATAGAAATTGCTGTGAGGGAGCTATCAGACAGACTGACTACACCAACAGGAAAGGTTTTCAGTTGATTTGGAGTTTTTGATCAACATTTGCATGGTGAAATGAAGTGGTCATTCCTGTGGGGGAAACAAGATAAAAAGACGTGGAGACGTAACTCCACTGAATGCAGAGGGGAGAATTAACCCAGATAACTTTTGATACCGTATTTTGATTGTATACCCTCAGGCTAAAGACAGAAAGAACTGTAAACAAATACTGAACCATGAGTACTAGGTCTGTTTACACAGGGGGATGGCTTAGCAGATCCAAAACTGTGTCCTTAGAGCTGAGCAAATCACAAAATGTATTGTAGATAACAAGAGCTAGAGTTCTCAATGTCAGAGAAGGGAGTTAAAAACATGGAAAGGGAAGGCTAGAATAAGTCTGTTGGATTGCAATTGGAGGTGTCAGCATGAATTCAAGGCTGTTAACATATGTAGATACACACAGGAAAGAAAGAAAGAAAGACACATAGATGGATAAATGTGCATGTGTGTGTATCCAATGAGATGGTCCTGTAGCAATGAGCACACCAGATGACCAGATTTTAGCCTCTAAATATATTATTCTCCAATAGAAGAAAGCAAGACCTCTCAGGAAAAGGCTCATTCCAGGTAGGACTGGGACAAGGCAAGTACAAGTTGAACCTAGAACGTATTGTACCAGAAACCATGGAATGCTCAAAGAACAATAGGAACAGGTCAAAAGGACACAGGAACAGGAGCCAGATTAAGGAGGCTCCCACTGACCATATTTGGACAATTGGAGAGACAAAATCAATACCGTCACAGATAATAACCCATAGGTTGAAATAGGAACCCACGAGTCCGCACTGACTGTGGTAGGCCGAAGGATAGTCTCCAAAGACATCCACGTCCTATTTCCCAGAACCTATGAATATGTTACCTTAATGTGTTATGCAGCAAAAGAGCCTTCGCAGATGTGATTAAGTTAAGAAATTAGAGCTGGGGAGATTGTCCTGGATTATCAGGATGGGCCCAGAGCAATCACAAGAATCCTTATAAAGCCGAAAGAGAGGGAGGAGAGGCAGAGGAGATGGGATGATGGGAGCAGAGGTTGGAGTGGCGCGATGCTGGAAAGGGGTCATCAGCCGAAGCATGTGGAAAACCTCTGGGAGGTGGAAAAGGCAGGAATGGGTTCCCCCCTAGAGCCTCCGGAAGGAATGCAGGCCTGCTGACACCTTGATCTTGGCCCTAGAAGACCTATTTTGAACTTCACCTCCAGAACTTTGAGATGATAAATTTGTCTCGTTTGAAGTCATTAAGTTTATGGTCATTTGTTATAGCAGCAATTGGAAACTGATACACTGATAGATCTACATACACACACATATAAACATACATACATACGTACATACATAAATGATGGAGAAGAGGAAGCTCTGCGTTCAGTGGAATTTCGGCTGGTAAGTGAAGACAGAATGAAGAAATTAGAAAATTACCCTTTGGCAACCACTGCAGTAGTATCTTTTTCATGCAAGAGTTATCAATGGATGCTAAATTTAATTAGTGAAATTTTGATGAAAAACAGGATACCTACATAGTCTCAGGGTACCACTCCACAAGTCACTAAAACATTAAAAAGGAAAATAATACCTTACAATGGAGAAACCTGACGGACACCATCTTAACCAAGGAGTCAAGGTTAATATCACTGATACTGGGACAAACAGACGTCACGTACCTCGTGATATGATGCACTGAGAACACAGTGTTGCCTATGTATTATTCTATCAAAAATGCACTACTTGAACCAAATCATAAGGAAACATTAGAGAGGCCTAAACTGAGGGACTGTCTGAAAGAAAACTGTACCGTACTCTCCCAAAATGTTAAGGTCGTCAAAGACGAAGCAAGACTGAGGAACTGTTTCAGCTTAGAGGAGATGAAGAGAAAACGACCAAATGCGAGATGGGGTCCCAGACTTGATTCTTGATCAGAATATTTTTTCTTTGCTACAAAGGATGCTAGTAGGACAACTGATAAAATTTGAGTAAGATCTGTAAATCAAATAATAATACTCCATTGACGTTAATGTGCTGACTTTGAGAACTGTATTGTGGTTATATAAAAGAATGTCCTTGCTTTGATGAAACATGCAGAAATACATGCATTTAGATATAAAGGGGCCACATGTCTGCAAATTACTCTCAAATGCTTCAGAATATGTGTATGTATAGATAGATACGGAGAAGATGACAAAGCCAATGTGGTAAAATTTTAAAATTTGAGGAATCTGAATGAAGAGTATAAATCAATTATTTGTACTACTTTTTAAATTTTTCTGTATGTCCAAAATTAATTTAAAAGAAAAACATTTTTTAAAAGGCATAGAGGTGAGCTGAATGGCATCTGTTCAGAGTACGGAATTGAGGCTGGAGGCAGTGACAGACGACTCTGGCTTAGTGACGTGGGGAGCAGCTAGAATAGAGGCCTGCATGAGGACAGGACCCACGGCTTGTCACTGCTATTCTCTGAATGCCAAGAGTATAGCAAGTAAATATCCATTGAATAGAGGAAAAAAGGAAGGGAAATGGGGAGGGGACTTCTTCTTTAGGCTGAATATGGGCAGAACCGGGCCAGCTCCATCTCCAGGCTTATTTCCTGAGCATCAGTTACTTGGATTATTGTCAGATATTGTTCATTCCTTTCAGCACGGGCTCACCTGGAACTTCATCAAGTCCATGGCCCTCCTCCTGAATATTTGCCCCCCTCTAAACCTGTGACACTGGAGGGAGTCCTCCTGAAGCTGGGGAGGGGTTGATACTGTCTACTCAGAGAAAATGCACATCACCTGGCAATGACAGATATCAGTGCCATTAACTGAGTTCATAATCCAAAGTGTCAAAAGGACAAGCTGTCAGAGAGGCTCAACCATAGAACATTGAGAAGAGAGTCTGAAAGTTTCACTCAGTAAGGTCAAAAGAGCAGTAAAGAGCTAAAGGAGAGAATAACAACGACGACAAAAAAGGAGCCTAGATGTGCTTACTCAGAAAACTGTCTGAAATAGAGCTGCTTAATTCCAAGTCAAATATTCATCCGTTCCGGTATTGATTGATTGAAGGATGACTATTCAGCAATTCAACAGGACTTCACTGAGTACCCACAGTGGCTGGAAGGGAACTACCATTTACCAAGGACCTGCTACTGCCAGAGCCTGAGCAGGGCAATTTACAAATTATGGCCTCATTTAATCCTTCCAGCCACCCCTTCCTCTTCCTCTTCTTCTTCAATTCATTGAACACTTACTATGGGCCAGGATTTTGCTAAAACCTTCACATTCTTTATATTCCTTGATTCTCACCAAAATTTGATGAGTAGGTATGAGTCTAATTCCCTTTTAACAGGGAATTAAGTAATTAACATTAAGTAATTTGCCCAGGGTTGCAAAAGTTGTAAGAGGCAAAGATTTTCTCTGGGATCCACAGGAATTTCAGTTTTGTGACTTTATAAAAAACGAACGAAGACAGCATCCAAGACATTAACCCATGGGGAGGCCAAAGGCTAGAAACTTGCAGCCACTGAAAGTCTCCTGACTGGTTTTTTTCACCCTGAGGGTGTAGGTTGTCAGAGAGTCTGAACTGCACAGAATCTCACAGAAGACTTACATCATTGGTGAACTTTGTCACTCTCTCTTTGGTCTTTTTATGGCATCTTCTGAAAGGGAGGACTGATCAGATCCTCAACTGCAAACGAGATCTCCTCCTTGTCCGATCACTCTGGGTGCCAGAAGATTGACTGTAATGTTCAGACATCTTTTTGAACTCAAGTAAATCTGATACAACAACATCAAGTCCCTACTATGTGCCAAAGTCTGTGCTGAGTTTGGGGACACAAAGATGAATGAAACTCTGCCTTCCTGATTTTCCCAAGTTGAACAGAGGAGCTAGATCTGTATATAAATAACCAGGTGAGAAGAGCTAATAAGAGGGATGTGCATACAGTGTTCTTTGGAAGGTAATTATTTTAACTAAGGGCTTTTTAACAACAAAAAGATTAACTGAGAAAAATCTGTATGCTATAGAATGAATTAGGAAAATGTGTTAACAGTTAACATAGGCAAAAAAATATATAGCAAACAACATGTAAAGTACAGATATAGTTAAAATGTAGATCTGGTGTTAATTACAGATGCCATTCTTACCACATATATGTGGAAACCCTCACCCAGGATAATGTTTTCTGATTCTTATCTGAATTATCCTCTTCCTCCTCCTCCTCTTTCTTCATTCCCTTCTTTCCTTGTTTCTCGTTGATTGCTCTCTGAGTCTATTCTGTGTTAGACTTGTCATTTTTTCTTTTTCTTTTTTACAGACCCGGGATACTAATAGCTAAGTACTCTCATTCTCAGTTGTCTGGTGTTTGAAGTACAGGTTCTTTCTATTGGGTGATTCCTGTTGACCAGTAGATTTGACTCCATTTTCTTTTTTTCTTTAAAGAGTTCATGGCCCCATAGGGCAAATGCTGAAAAGGCCACCAAAAGAAGGATGTATCTTGCTATTCTAATAAATTTCTCTTTGGTGAGGTGTTTCAGTAAGATGTGTAGAGACCACCTGGGCCTTGGTGATCCCAGTGAGACCGGAAGCAGTCTAAGGAGGCAGGGCCATCTGTAAGACCCCTGGCCTAACAAGATATGGCCTCAACAAGCTAAGAGAATCAGATAGAGGCTACCAAGATCCACGTTCTGCAGCCTCTGGACTTTCTTGGGTTTACACATGCACCCTAGCACCCAGGAGTCCACTGAAGGTGACCCTAGCCCCATTAGCATAGTAAAATTCACACCCAGGGGTGGAGAGCTAGCATGCTAATGATACATGCAAAGCATGTGGTGGCATGTGGAACAGCATAAGTGCAAGCACAACCCCACCTCTACTTGCCATGACAAGGCACTCCTCCCTAGCCTTTGCCTTATAAAAGCCCCACAGTCCCACTCCCTGACGAGGTGGTCACCTGCCCTTTCCTTTCTGCACCGGCTCCCTTGTGCTTCCCCTGTGCACAAGCTAATCAACTTTTACTTTCGACAAATAGAAATGGCAAGCAATAAGATATATTGGAGTATAGGAGGAAGCCATTTGGTGTAAACCTAATTTGGCCTGACTTTGTTTTTCCAAAAGGGCCTGACATGGCTGTTGAGCACACATTGTATATCTGCTTCAAGCAATTGCTATGTCCCAAAGACAAGAACAAATGGCCTTAAGATAAAGGTGCAACTTCCCCTACATTGGCATTTCCTTAAGGATAAGCATCTCTCCCTAGGCTAGGAACTGGTTACTGCACTCACCTGTGACCACCCAGCTCGAGATAACAGAACTGCCACCCTGCTGTGTCCACTGAGACAGAAGACCTACTACCGTCACTGTGCTGACAGAGCAGTCTCCTGACTATTGTAAAAGTGACATTTCAATCATATGTGAAACATGCTTTTGGAGGGTATATAACCACTCTGTACACCCTACTTCTTTGGTGCCCTTCCTTCCTTGGGGAGGAAGGCCCCAGGCTCTATGGTCCTCACATTTGGCTTGGAATAAACTCACCCCAATTTTCATTTATAGATTGGTTATGGATTATTTGCTTCAACACTTTTCTACTGTCGTTTGCTGCCTCTCTTGATTTCCATCCTGGGGGACAATAAGAACCCAATGTTCTGGTAACACCAGGAGTGGAGAATTTAAATCTCATTGAGTATATAACTATGTGGAAACTTGGTGCTGCCTCATGTAAAGCAAAACTTTGTCCATGGGTTATATGGACATGTGAATAATATTTATTGATCTCTTATAATAATCCAAATGTTGTATTAAGCTCTTTACCCATGTCACTGTAAGGGAGAAAGACAATTCCTCTACCCTCTGGGTTCTTTTGGCTGATCTAAGAATTAAATTGATATGAGACAGAATGACAGGAGAAAATCATACAAAGTTTAATAATATGTATACATGGGAGAAACCCAAGAAAACTGAGTAACTCGCAGAATGGCCAAAACCACCACCTTAAATACCATCTTCAGCTAAAGACAAAGGAGGATGTTGGAGGAGCAGAGCCAGTTATGGGAGATTACCAGAAAAAGCACAATAAACAAGAATAAGGTTACTACGCAGATTTAAGTCCTTGCCTTCCATATCAATAAGAGTTTCCGGAGATAGAATCATCCTCCCTCTTCCTGGTACAGAGAGGGAGACACCTTTACAGATGGAGATTCCCTTACAAATGCAAATGTCTCTTACAAAGGGTAACTTCTACTTGGTTTTCAGAGCTTCTCCCAGGTCTGCAGTTTTTTAAAAATAACCAGCCCAAAAGAATCCTCATTCCAAAGAGGCACATTTTGAGGTGGCAAATTCTGCTCCTCTACATTATAATATTAATCCTCACAATACTATGAGGGTTTGCTTTATTATCTTTCAGATGAGGAAACTAAGGCTTGGGGAAATTAATGGGCTCCAAGTCACACAGCTGGTCAGTAGTAGTTTGGATTAGAATCTAGATATGTTAGACTAAAAGGCCAAGACCACTCCACTACATAGTATTATCAGACGTCATGTTTAGGAGGTCTGGAATAGGGTTCCAATCTTGCTTTTGTAATAAGTACTCCAGATGATTCTTTGGTTAAGCATCAACCATCTTAGAACCGCTTCCTTACAGAGAAGCAAGAACAATTATGCAAAACAAAGAAACAACTAGTGACTCAGCAATTACTATGTGCAAGGCTCTGTATCTGGCTTGGAGGTTGTGATATTGTGATTTGTAATAGGAACTATATGGTTGATCTTTGTCCCAGTTTCTGGCACAGAGCTCCTATAACTCTTGGAATTTCTTAAGTGGTGAGAGCAATGGAGCTGTCTTTTGTTACGTTAACAAGGTGACTTTTGGAAGGCACCTAAGGATGGGGGCTGGTTGCTAGGAGAAACAACCCTGTGCTTAGAAGGTTGGAACTTTCAGTCCCACCCCTTGACCTCTGGGGAGGGGAGAGAGACTGGAGGTTGAATCAATCGCCAATGGCCAATGATGTAACCAATCCTGCCTACTTAATGAAACCTCCATAAGAGCCCCAAAGGATAGGATTTGGAGAGCTTCCAGGTGGGTGAACACCTGGAGATTTGGAGAGGGTGGTGCTTCCGGAGAGGGCATGAAGCTCCATGCCCTTTCCCCATACCTTGCCCCATGAATCTCTTCCTGGCTGTTCCTGAATTACATCCTTTTATAATAAATAGTGATCTAGTAAGTAAAATGTTTCCCTGAGTTCTGTGAGCTGCTCTAGCCAATTAGTAGAACCTGAGGAGGAGGTTGGAGGAACCTCTGATTTATAGTCAGTCCATCAGTAATATAAGCAACGATCTGGACTTGCACTTGGCATCCTGAGTTGGAGGGGGTTGTGGGAACCTCCAGTTTGTGGCGGGTCGCTCAGAAGCACAGATAACAGTCTGGGCTTGCAATTGGAGTCTGAAGCTGGGGGAGCAGGGGCAGTCTTGCAGGACTGAATCCTTAACCTGTGGAATCTAATGCTTCCTGGGGTAAACTGTGAGAATTGAGTTGAATTGTAGGACACTCAGCTGGTGTCTGGAGAATTGCTTGGGGGGGAGGGATCCCCTTCCTCTATGAATTGGTATTGGGATCTAGATGCTTTGAGAGGTAAATACAAATATGACAATTTCTTCCTGTCAAGGAATTTTTTTTTTTTTTGCATGAAAAGATGTGAACTGGGTAAAAATTAAATAGAAATGACAGATGTAAATGTTGGCTTATTCTATCAGTGGAAGTGATGTCACAAGACCACAAATGATTTAATGACAAATAAAATGCAAGGATACTACTTTCCAGAAGAATTCAGAGGGAAAGTAATGTCTTCAGATTAGAGTATTCAGGGAGGGATACAAGCGTGTGGTAGGAGATGGTCTGAATTTTGGAGAATGAATGGAAAGAAATTGAAGTAGAGGAACATTTGATGGAGAGTGACAGTGTGGACTGAAACCCAAACCCAAGCGTGGACTGTCCATATATTTGTCCATATATGGCTGTCTTTCCGTGGTGTGACGTACAAAGAAACATAGTCGAACAGTCAAAAAGTAATCATATGTACTGTCATTCCAATCTTGCATCTCTCAAAGAATATTAAAGGAGAGCCGGTTCCCAAATCTATGCTTGGGGATTTGGGTGGCCAACTGTTCCAGTTTTCCCAGAACTGAATGGTTTCCTGAAATGTGGGATTGTTACTGTTAAAACTAGGAAAGTTCTGGGCAAACTGAGACAAATTGGTCCCCCTGTTTGGGAAACTTGGATTCCTTGTCATCGAGGGGACAGAAGGAGATTGTGTGAGTGGCAGTGAGCTGATCTTAGCTTACACACAGCGCCAGAGACGGGGGCTGCCTCTGAGAAGCCCGTGCAGACTCTACACCAAATGTTATAGCCTTGAAGCCTGCAGAGGGCTTCCTTTGTGGTCAGTAGAGAAGAGAGTGGTGAAGGGCCCCTTTGAAGCCTGCTCAAACAGGAGTGCCTGACGTCCCGGCATAGGGGAAACCTGCTGTTGACAATGGCATTGTGCAGCAGAGGGAGCAAATATAATGACAGTGACCACCTTGGACCAAGGATCAGTCTTCTTCCTCATCTTTTAGAGAAATCTAAGTCAGGAATTCTTTTATGATCCATCAGAGGGGGAGAGAGAACCCAATAAATTCATAGTCTGCTAGTCTCCACAGCCTTGCCAAGGCAGGCTTCAGAATTGGCTTTACTCTGAGAAGCAGTATAACATCAATTCACATCCAGGGTTGAATTCCAACTCTGCTGCTTTCCTAGCAGTGCAACCTTGGGCTGATTACTTAATCTCTCTGAATCTTGATGTCTTCTAAAAAGTGAGACTACCTCAAAGGGCTGTGATGTGGATTAAATAAGTTAATGTTTGAAAAGCACTCGGAACACTGCCTTACCCATTGTAAGCCCTGTATAAGTGTTTGTTAAATTAGTTTAGAAAAAAATGTGCGATTTCTTGCAAGGGTTGGGAAACAAATTTATATCTATGAAATCATGATCAAGTCATTGAAATTGTGATTAGGAGGTCATTGGTGACCTAATGCATGCAGGAGGCAAACAGCAATGAGTTAAGAAAAAATGAATCATGAGCAATGGTGTCCCCTTTGATATACTAGACATCAAATGGCTGGAAGGGAAAAGAGAGAGCAGGCAGTAGATGCAAGTTCCCAAGAGGGCATGAAGACTCCTGTAGCGTTGCTTTTGCCAGGACCAAGGATTTCTCTTCCCTTCCTTTCTAGCTCCCTTTTCTGTTTGCTGATCTTCTAAATGACAAAACCCCAGCTGGGCTCCCACTGGCCTGGGGCCAAGCCAGGGTGAAGCCAGCCGTGATGTCCAGGGTCCTGTTTGTGCACAGTAGCTTAAGGGCTTATATAACAGAAAGGAAGTTGTATGCACGTCACAGACCAGTCATAAAGATTCTGTTTTCGAGGTCAGAAGCACCATTTCCCTATTGAGTTATGATTTCACTGACAGCAGACACAGTTAGGGCACTGGACCCCCATTGCCCAGAGCCCACACAAAGAGGACAGTAAGGATCAGGGCTCTGGTCATGGAAGAGGAAGTGGGGGCAGCCACGGGGTACTAACCCGAAGACCTAGAGTGTCCTAGATACCAACAGTTGCCATTTATTGAAGATGTACTATTGGTAGGTACTACACAGCTATGTCAATTGTATACATGTTATGTAACAATTGTATGTACCTACTATGCTTTATCCATACCAAAAAGTCCATTTTTCATATGGGATAACTGAGTCTCAGGAAGGCCAAATAACTTGCCCAAGGTCACAAAAAATACATGAGCTAGAGCTGTGATTTTTTTTTAATAGAAAGCTTTTGTTCTATCCACTCCAAACTCCATAGTTTCCAAACTGTGGTCTGTTTATCAGTTCTGGGCTGGCCATATAAGAGGTCCATAGGAAACATGAAGTATATAAACTCACCCCTGGCAATTCTGATTAGTAGGCCCAAGAGGGACCCAAGAATCCGTGTTTTTAAAAGCTCACCAGGCAATTCAGTTGTGCAACCAGGTTGGAGAAGCCCTGCCCTGGGCCACTGGACTGTTCTCAAATTCTTGTTGGTCTCTCCAACTTCATAGAGACCCTGGAAGAAGGAAGGAGCCACAGCAGCCCAAATCTACCACCCCCGCCTTCTTCACCTCAAAGAAAGGAAGAGGAAAGGAAGAGAAGAGCGGAGAAGACCACTGGGAGGAGGAAAAAGGGAGCAGAGATTGTAAGCCCAAGACCTGCACTTCTCTTAAGGCAAACACAAATTCTGGGGTAGGGATGGCTGAACTCATGTGAGCATGAGTCAAGGAGGGGCAAAGGTTTGGTGTGAGAAGCAAAAGTGAGCCTAGCATTTTCCTATAAGACTGGAAATCTAGGCTCTGGTTGCCATTCCAGCTGTGTGCCCTTGGGCAATCACCTACCCTCTGAGCCTCAGTTTCCCCTATTGTAGAGTAAAGGGGCCAGATTAGATGACTCTAATGGGTCCTCCCACCACCGACAGTCACGATTCTGTTGTCTTTTGGTCCTCAGTCAGCAGAAGGGTTCTGACTCGTCTGCTCAGACTCTGTGGAGATGGAAAAGAGGAGGAGAAGGCAGAGGAGAGGGAAAAAGCCTCTGTCTCACAGAGTGAGCCTCTGCATCTTCCGGGCAGATCAGCACAGGGTCAGAGGGTGGGAGTGGTGCTGGGGTGATGAGGGATCAACCAGATGCTATTTCTCTGGCGACAGAACTCTTCAGAGCTAAAGAAAAGTAATTGAACTTAATGTCCAAACATAAAATCAGTCCATAAATCCAGGTGCTGTCTATTGGAAATTTCAGAAGGGTTGTGCTTCCCTTAATCTTATCTCTGCCAGACAGTTACTGTGTTCTTGATGTAATTAGAGTGATAAAACAATGTGACACAACTGCTGGTTTCTATCATGGCATCACTGCTGTTGACTTAAATGACAAGGTAATAATTTTATAAGAGGCCCTTTATTTTTATTTCTCTCTCCATTGTGGATGGGTGTTTTCCAAATGGGGGGCATATCTCTCCAGATAAGTTCACCAGACACCATATGCAAGGGCTGCTTCATTCGTTGCCATTTAGTCCAGTACCTACATCTCCCAAGGGACAATTGAGATTATTTTTAGCAGTTAAAATCCCAGGACCCACTGGGGATTTTCAGAACTATAACACATTTCTTGCAGAGCTGGGTAATTTACACATCCTTCAAAATTAACCCCAGAGGGAACAAGGCTGCCTTTTCTACCCGAGATAGCGTACACGTTTCCTGTCTATTCTACAAGGAAGACTAGATTTGCATAGACCCTGTGCCTATGAGAGAGTTCTCCAAGTGGATATATCAAGAAGGCAGGGATCCTTGACCTTTTGGGGTCAGATTCAAAGAATCTAGACGTCAATATTCCTAGCTAGTCAGGAATGGAGATTGAAGATCCAAAACAAATTTAGTTTGAAACCAAGAAGACATTCTGAGTCCAAGGACAAACTTAAACCATCTTTACAGATACAAACAGCCCAAGGATCATGACCAGGTCCAATCTACACTTCTCTGGGAAGGTCCTATGGTGGAGGCTCACATTCCAGCCAGAACAGTCACCGGCCCATGGCAACAGAGCCTCAGAGCTGAGTCGTCAGCACTGGTGGCCCCAGTGGTTTCCTGTTAAGAATAAAATTTATTCCAGAAAAGCTTTAAATCACTGTACACAGTCTCTACTGGATGGCTGTGCTGTGTTTTTAGGGGCCAATTTCTCCAGTTCCTGCACACCCAGTGGCTGGAGGGCTGGGGATGGAGTCACATGGCTTAGGGACAACAGCAGTCAGCAGTCTTCCTTTATTCCACCTTCTTTTATTTCAACTCTGGAAAATTGTCCAGTCTCACTCCATGTGGATGGCTCTTGCTCCTCCATCGCTCAGGAAAACTGACAAGGAGGACTCTGATGCACTAGGGGGGTATAAGAAAATGCACAAGAAGTGCAGAGGCCCAGAGACAAGTGGCCATCCAGCTTGGAGGGCTCAGAGAGGCAAATTACTCACCTAAACGCCAGAGGACACCCATTGCTCTGTCTGATGGCCCTTTTAGACTTATTAACTAAGAAGATGGCTTTTCATGGAGGAAGGCGGGGATGCTCTCATGAAATCCATTCCCAGGAATGAAAGTGCTAATCAGGCAGCCAAAAAGGCCACTAGTTACCATCTTACTCAGAGACAAAGGGCCAGGTCTGCATAGCTTTATAAGATGCTGGGGCCCTGGAACCTTGCTCTGTCTATTTCCTAAAGTGAGTTGTCTATAAAACCCTTTAAACTGAAAGGATTTATGGTCTTGTCTGTAAGGGCTGGGAAGAAATAGAGAACTGAGGATACCAAGTCCCACTCTGTGGATGGCCTCAGGGTCTGGCTAAAGAACTCTCAGGGAGAGAGTGTACTGTGACCCTGGAGAAGGACCAGAAGAATTGAAAGCCCCAGAGGACCACAGAAGAGGAAGGGAATGGAGCCTGGGGAACTGGCCGGCATCTCAGAAAGGGGTATGGAGCTAAATCTGCCTTCCCAAAGCTTTTCCCATTAATTCCAGCCACTGGGAATCCTTGCTCTCCTTCCTCTCCATGGCAGTCCCTCAACATTTGAAGGGATCGAGCAGGGCCCCATGAGTCTTCGTGAGAATAAGATAATATCCCAAGTTAATTCAATGAGGAAATCCACAAAAACTACTCATTCTTCCACTTAAACCTTTTGCCAGGTGAGGACACCTATTCCACATGTAAAACAGGTCTCAGGGACAATACCAGGTAACTTAAGCCCTGATTTATAATAATAATCGTTGCCATTAATTCAGGTTGACCTTGTGCCAGATGATGGCTAAGCAGCTTGCGTGCATCAGCTCCTCTAATTCTCCCAACAGCCCGATGAAGTGGTTACTAACATTATCCCCTCTTCACCTATGAAGAGACTAAGGTTCCAAGACTTTAAGTAATTAGCCCAACATCACCCAGCTAGTTAGCGACAAAGCTGGGGCTCGAACCCGTTTCCGTCTCACTTCAAAGGCCATACATATCAATTGGCATGACAACAAGCTGATAGATCTGTGTAGTTTCCACTTTTTACTTAGAAGCCTATTGGAATTTGGACGTTTCCAAATTTTATCCTCTGAAATAATTTTCCAAAGCTTCTGCCATTTAGTTCTGAAATGGACAGAATCACCACCATGTTCAGAGAAGAACCATTGGAACTTTCATAGAGCTGGCTGTTCGATGCGGGGTCTTTTTTTTTTGAGGACGATCAGCCCTGAGCTCACATCCCTGCCCATCTTCCTCTACTTTACACGTGGGACGCCTGCCACAGCATGGCTTGCCAAGCAGTGCCATGTCCACACCCGGGATCTGAACCGGCGAACCCCAGGCCGCCGAGCAGTGGAACGTGCGCACTTAACCGCTGCACCACCGGGCTGGCCCCTGATGTGGGATCTTGATGCTCTACCCCCAGCGTTTACATTAACCTTCATACACCTGCAAGTCCTGGATCCTCCTTGCTCTGGTCACTCCCCCTTCCTCTTGTCATGCTCCAAAGGGGACCTCCCCTCAGCTGTGTGGGCTGGGCCAGCTGATCTCCTTCTCTTGCCTCAGAGAGGCTGCACTGCTTTCAAAGGCTGACCTCTGGACCAGTGGGTTTGGTTCTCAAAATCTACTCAGATTTTGCTCCTCTGCTTATCCCCCTTTCTCTGGTATTTTCATCTCTGTCTTTTAGACATAGATACAAACCATGTCTACTTTGCCTACAAACTTATGGGCAAACTACTTTATCTTAAAAAAATTTCATTTGATTTTGCAAAATTTACTCAAGAGGACAAAGAAAAATCTGAACTGAACAACAGTCATTAAAGATTTTCAGGGAAGATATCATCTTTATCTTACGCAAATTTCTCCAGGGGGAAAAAAGGAAGAAATCTCCCAAATAAATTTTTTACTTTTTTTTTTTTTTTTTTGGAGGAAGATTAGCCCTCAGCTAACTACTGCCAGTCCTCCTCCTTTTGCTGAGGAAGCCTGGCTCTGAGCTAACATCCGTGCCCATCTTCCTCTAGTTTATACGTGGGATGCCTACCACAGCATGGCTGCCAAGCAGTGCCATGTCCGCACCCGGAATCCGAACCAGCGAACCCCGGGCCGCCGAGAAGCGGAACGTGCGAACTTAACCGCTGCGCCACCGGGCCGGCCCCAAATTTTTTACTTTTTAGAGGATGAAAGTCAGACAGGGATTGTATAAGAAAATTATTGTCCAATCTTATGCAAGGACCCAGGTGAAGAAGTCCTAAAGGCAGTCACAAATAAATTTGAAAATATAAAAAACAAAGCAAAACTTTATTAAAGGACATAAAAACCTGAGTAAACCCAGAAATATACCATCGTCATGAATGAGAAGGCACGATATCATAAAAATGTGAATTCTTCAGATAATAAGCTATGAATTCAATAAAATTCTAAACAAAATTCACATAGGACTTTTTATAGAACTTTATAAATTGATTTTAAAATTCATTTTGAAGTCTATATGTCTAAGAAGACTAAGGCAATTTTGAAGTGTAATAAGGAAGGGAAATTTGTAAGAGGATTTGCCCTATCCAGTATCAATATTTACAAAGCCATAGTAATTTTTTAAGTGTGTAGTAGGACCCGAGTTGAGCAAAATAGCCAATATTATAGACAAATCCTATAGAATTTTCTATGATTACGGAAATATTCAAACTCTAAGCTTTCCAATATGGTAGCCACTGGCCACATGTGGCTATTGAGCACTTGAAATGTGGCTTGTGAGATTAACAAATAAAATTCTTAGTATTATTTAATTTCAATCAATTTAAATTTAAGTAACCACGTGTGGCTCATGGCTCCCAAAGTTGGCAGCGCAGCTCTCTAATTAAGGCCTTACAACCTGACAGAACAAACTTCTTAGCACCATGGAAGATGGAATTGCCATTACAAATCAGTGGGGAAAAAGAAATCTGCTCTATATAGAAAAAAATATATATGTATGTGAATTTAAGTCTCTCTCTTACCCCATCTGCCCAAATAAATTCCAGATGAATTAAAGACCTAAATCTAAACATGAAAACTTTAATAAAATTTTTAGAGACAATATAGGAGAATACCTCTCAGATCTTATGAAAAAATTTCTTAAGCAGGACCAAAAAGCACAATTCTTAAAGGAATTTACCAATACATTAAACAACATTAAAATTAAAAACTTCTGCATAACAAAAGATGCCGTAAAGTATAGTGAAAATACAAGCAACAGAAGAATATATTTGCCACATATAACTGACAAAAGATAATTATCCAGAATATGCGAATGACTACATATCAATATGAAATAGCAAGCAACTAAGTGAAAATATAGACAAAGTATATGAAGAACGTTCTGCAGAAGAAGAAACTCAAACGGCCAATAAAAATATGAAAAAAGATGGGCGAGCCCAGTGGCACAGTGGTTAAGTTTGTGCTTTCCACTTCGGCGGCCCTGGGTTCACTGGTTCCGATCCCAGGTGCAGCATGTCAAGCCATGTTGTGGTAGGCGTCCCACATACAAAGTAGAAGAAGATGGGCACAGATAGTAGCTCAGGGCCAGCCTTCCTCCGCAAAAAGAGGAGGATTGCCGGCATATGTTAGCTCAGGGCTAATCTTCCTCAAAAAAAAAAAAAAAAAGAAAAGAAAAAAGAAAAAGATGTTCAAAATCCATTTCAATAAGGAAATGCAAACTAAACTAAAGGTATACCTTTCATACTCCTCAGAGCATCCGTGTGATGGATAGTTGTCAATCTGGTCCATCCAGCATCTAAACCCTCTTCCTATGTTTGGGGATTTCCCCCACCATTTGAGGTAAAGCTCACCTTCCTCTAAGAAGCTGAAAACGTTAGGTCCCAGCTTCCCTTGCATGTAGGGCTTGGGGCACATGACACACACTCCACTGGTCAGACGCTACCGATTATGAGTAATTCCTGCCATGAGTAGTGATGGCAATGGGACAACAGGCTGCTGAGTCCCCCTGGGGGTGATGACAGGGGCCTCTACTATATAACGTTAGAGTGTAGGTGGTATAGCTATGATGAGTGGCTCTTGGAGTTGGTGGCAGCCTGATAATGACATCCTTACAGGACTGCATTTGCATGTTAAGCTGAGTGGCCATGAACCTGGTCCCCAGCTCTCACAGTATGCAGTTCTGTCAACCAATCAAAGTCCTTTAAATATTTTTCTCCTACTTGAGTCAACCGGAGTTTGTTTCTGTTGAGTACAACATTAACAATACCAAATGTTGGTGGGGATGTGAGGAAGTGGATCTGCCGTACATCGCCAGGGGATAGGACATTTGTGACAGCCACTTTTGCAAACAAGCGTCAATACTTAGTGAAGGGGTTGATGCACAAGACTCAAACTTTACACTTCTAGGAACAGGCCAGACAGAAATGTTCCCTCTCGTTCACGGGTGGATGCGTATGAGGATTTCCATTGTAGCAATGTTTCAGCAGTTTACAGTTGGAAACAATTGCCATCAATGACGACATGGATACACAGCGTGGCATATTCATGTGATAGATTTAACAGTGATTGTAATAAATGAAATTAATCTATATCCCTCAATATGGGTGAATTTCACAAAAATATCAACTCAAAAGAAAGTTTCAGTATGATAGCCAGAATATACTATCATTTATGTTCATTTATAAAACACACAAAATGACAGTGCATATGGTTTATGGGTAAGTACAGGTGTGTAGAAATATTTCTAGAAAGAACCAGAAGGATGGAAACAAATTTCAGCAGAAAAGTTGCCTCCAGGTAGGGAAGGAGAAGTACAAGAAATCTGAACTGTATCTGAGGAAAATATGGCAAAAGTTTGATATTTTAACATTCTGGGTAGTGAGCATATGAATGCTTGTAATATTCCTCTCGCTACTGCATATTTGAATTATTAAAGAAAACCCCAAAGCTTTTGAATTAAAAAATTTAAGACCCTTTTATTTCATTTTCACACCGTTCACATTACATGAACTAATGATCACATATTTATGGGGTGTTTGGTACTGTTGCACTAATTGCACTGTCTGTATGAGCTCATTGAAGCCCCCGGCCAATCTCAGGATGTGGAACAGTGGCTTGCTCCAACAACACAGGGAACTTGAAAAAAGACTGCTGCCTGGGGGCCCAGCATCACTGGGAGGGTCCACATCTTTTTCTACAACCATCAGTGGCTGAGAGGTTCAAAATTCCCCACACTCCGCTTCAGTGGCCTGGGTTCGAGGGTTCGGATCCCTGGTGCTGACATACTTCACTCATCAACCATGCTGTGGAGGTGTCCCACGTGCAAAACAGAGGAAGACTGGCACAGACGTTAGCTCAGAGCTAATCTTTCTCAAGCAAAACCAGAGGAAGATTGGCAATGGATGTTAGGTCAGGAAGAATCTTCTTCACCAAAAAAAAAAAGAAGACTGAGGCCTGGGCTCCATTCCTGGAGATTATTCTGGTCAGGCCTGGGAATTGGGCATTTTTAAAACTCCTCCAGTGATTCTAACATACAGCCGGGGTTAAGACCCCTGAAGTAGCTTACAGATGTGTTTCCCAAACTCTACCTGATTACAGGTTTCCCCCGCTATCTGAAAGTGGAGTGTTCCTAGGAAACCTTTCTTAGCTGAAACGAGGTGAAGAGAGGAAGCAATTACCCTAGGACACATCTTGCTAACGGATGCACAAAATAAATGGAGATAAAGCGCAGATGCTCGCAGACACAGGTGAAAGCTATGGCAGCTTGATGCTGACAAGTTGAGTGTAGTTCCCGGCGAAGGCACTTGGGGGCGCTACTTGGTGGAGCCTCTATAACCACTGGCTGCAAAAGAAATGCTGAAAGCTAATTTTCGCTTTTCACCTTTTTTCGCAAAAGCGAACATCCTCTTTGGATTTCTTTTGATTATCGACTGTAGGTCTTTCGTAAAACCGAAGTGGCATGAAGCTAACTTTCCGAAAGCAGAGGATGCTTGTGCAAGAATCACCAGGGGCTAGTGACAAAAATCGATTCTTAGATCCCACCCCAAATCCCCAGGATCAAAGCCTCTACGGAAGATGCCAGAGTATCAGTACTTCCACCAAGTGCTCAGATGATCCCTGTGACCAGGCGGCTTTGGGAGACATGGCATTAGTGTTTCCATCTGGGAAGGCCTTCTCAGCACGTGCCCACCTCCCACCCACATCCCCCTCCCTGAGATTCTGACTCAAGTGAGACCCAGAAAACTATTTTCTCTAAACGATTTCCCAGGTGATGACCAGCCATATGGAGGACCCACTAAAGTCCATATTATTATTATTATTATTATTACAGATGAGTAAACAGAGACTCGCAAATGTGAAACACCACATTGCCCTGCTTCCAAAGCTCACAGCTCCTCCACTTGCTGTTCTGATGCCCCTGTGCTTGGCGTCAGTCTCCCCAGGCTGGTCTCTGCACTGATCCCGGCTCACATTCTCCTTTCTGCCGGGATACCCTGGGGTTGGAAACAAATGTGCACCCTCCCAGTCAATGAGTGGAAATCGGAGTTATAGAATCCAGCCCCTTGGGGCGGGACTGGCTGTGTCTCCACCGGGAAGCAGGGCCACCACTGGACAGCCTAGGGGCCAGGACGTGGCTTCTGGGAGCTGCGCTGCAGCCGGGGAAACAGACGCGGCACCGTCCTGGGACGCTGGACCAACCTGTGGTCATCCGGGCAGAGCGGGACTCGCTGAGCTGCTGTCAGTGTGGACTCCCTCTGCTATCCCGGTCCCTTCAGGCTCAGGAAGTGTGTGTGTAGAGGGGATGGGGGATGGGGAGGGCTGACCCTGCAGAGCAAGGCAGCTGGAAGGAGCTAAAGAAAGCCAGGGCTCAGAGGCCTTTCTTTCCTAATTCTTCCTTCCAATCCAAGGCCCCATCTACCACCAGATGAATCATCCTAAAGGTACATTTTCCAAAGTGTGGTCTGCAGAACAAGAGCCCCAAGAGGGACTTCCTGGGGTGGCGGGGGGGGGGGGGGGTTGGAAACTGGGCGGGCTTCTATTGGGATATGCTGCCCATCACAGGCCCGCCTTGAAGATTCCCAATGCTCACTGATGTTTACAAGGTGCCTGAGAAGCCCCATAGTAATCGGTTTGACTTGATATGGCCAGTGATATACCCCTCTTTGTTATAGAAACATCTTAAAACTTTGTAGCTCTAGCGTTCTCAGGAACACGTTTTGGGAAACAATGTCATAAATGAGTGCCACATAGGTCTATATCCTGGGGTCTTTGAATAGTGCCTCATATAAGATAGGACTTTTTAAAGCTTTTGTGGATCATGTTAATAGCATCTGAATTCCCTGGGTTGGCAGCTTTTCTGACCAGTCAGTATCTACCTGAAGTACCTTAGCTGTTTTTATGTGCCACACATTTATTCTGCTTTTGTTTGTTGGTTGGTTTTAAGAGCATTTCATTTGTTTGAGCGGACTCACTCACACCCCAGTTTTAGTCCAGAAGATTGTGTGTACATGACCTTTGCCTGGCCAATTCCATCTTCTCAGTTGGGCAAGGTATGAGCGTCTGACCTATGTCAGAGCACAAGAAATCCAGTTCTTGGAATTCTTTGGGACTGTTGAGACAGCAAAGCTCCCTTTTTTCTGAGATTGCTGGCTATAATAATATTATAAGTTTGAAATGCTGGGGGTACTAGGTATTTCAGAAAGCTTACCTGAGGATGAAACCAACAGAGGAGAAAATGGACCTTGGAAATGGAGAAAGAAAGTGCCTAAGAGTCGATGACATTTTTTTAAGCCCCTAGATCCAGCTGTGCCTGAAGCC
Source organism: Equus quagga (assembly GCF_021613505.1). Lineage (NCBI taxonomy): Eukaryota > Metazoa > Chordata > Mammalia > Perissodactyla > Equidae > Equus > Equus quagga. The sequence goes on along the minus strand of NC_060268.1, from coordinate 90,621,585 downwards.
AAGACTTGCTATGAAATTTTCAGTTGTAGTGAGCTAATGACTTGCTCATAATTTTCTTTGCTTAAGACCCTCAGTGATGAGTTTTTCTCACTTATAGTCAGAGTACTCTCTAATACGTGGTACTCAAAGTGTGGTCCCCAGACCAGCAGCATCAATTCTCCTGTGACCTTGCTTTCACCCTGTCCTTCCCTCTTGTCTCCTCCACCTTTACTGGCCTGAGTCTAGCTCTAGTGACCCCCTCTTGAAAGCATCTTAACCACACGGCCATAGTAGAATGTTTTTACCTTTAGTAGCGCCTACTGTGACCTGCTTATTTCATAGTCACTTGTCAGCTCTCATCTTTTGTCCACTAAAGGGTGAGCGGGAGAGTCACGGATGTCATCTGATTGATCTCTGGTCCCCTCACTGCACCAAGAACAGGGTCTGGGAACTGGTGGAGAATTGCTCAGGACTCCCAATTTGTATTTTGCGAGAGCCTCTCGTCTTCAAGGGTCCATTTAAGAAGGCAGACCTTCTTAATTAAAGCCATTAGCACCTGGAAGTGTGTTTGCAGACTGTATCCCCGGGGTCAATGAAGGGTACGAAGAAGCGCAGGCCCTTGCTAACAGCTCTCAGGAGGTGGTTGTCCTGACCTCAAACACTGGTCGCAGTAATAGACGGTGAGGGAGGAACGGCTGGGGACCGTGCTGGTTGCTCCTGCCTCGCTGAGTTAGGCAGTGCCTGTGCAGATGACCAAGGGCGGAGGGAATGAAGCTGGCCCTCAAGGAAGCCAATAGAAAGTCAATTCCTTTGGCCCTTTAAATTGCTTTTGGAACAGACCTCGCAGGGCCCTGCGGGGAGCTTTCAGCACTCATCTCTGGTGGGGGCGATGGAGGGCCCTGAGGATGACTTTGGGGCCTCGCCTTGTGCTGCGCCAGCAAGCCCCTCTCTATCCAGCACCATGAACAGCCCTCCCATCCGCCCCTCTCCCCAGCGCTGGCGCCCAGCTCCACCCCTCACTTTGAATCTAAATCAGCAGCTGATTTGTGTGTTTTGCAGGCAGGCTTCCCCACAGCCAAGATGGGCGGGGGATCTGTCAGGGGTCTTCCAGAAGTGAGCAGGGCTCATCCACGCCTGAACCGGCTGCTGGATCAGGACCCTGCCCAAGGGGACTGCGCATGGAGGAGCCCCAGCAGGGTTCTCCGCCCCCAGCCCCACACACGCATCAGGAACTTGGCTCCACGCGTCCCTTCCAGGGCAAGTGTGGTCAGGGCTGGTCCCCGCCCCGGGAAAGGCGTGGCTCCTGCTGTCCTCACTGGGCATGTTTTAGTGCTGCTGGGCTAAGTGTGAACAGCTTCTTGTTTCATCAAGGGATCTGGACACACATCCTTTGTGTTTAGGAAAAATGCAGCAAAGCAGTTTGGAAACACAATTTCGGCCTCTCATTATGCAATCAAGGAAGGAGGGGGCGTCCAGAGGGGAAAGGGCAGGGTGCCCAGCATCAGCTGAAGGGGACACCCACAAGGTTGTGGCGATTTGTGAAGAAGGCCCTTGCCCTCTCGGGGGCAGGGAAATCCACTGTCTGCTCTCAAACGACCCCCGCTGCCGTGTTGCTGACTGTTTTCTCAGCCACTGAGGTTTCCTCACTTTGAGCCAATGAGGGTATCTTCTTTTCCTTTTCTTTTTTGCTGTTGGGAAAAAATCCGTGTGAAGCCTGTTCTGAAACTCAGAAATAAGGGGCCCCGCAGGGGAGTTGGGAGGACAAGAGGTGATGGAAGCTGGTTTGATAGGTGTGGCTGTCTCCAGGGCTGGGTCTGTGCTCAGGGAGAACAGATGTGTGGGGTGTGGCTCTGCTCAAGGCTTCTGCGGGGACCTGGTGGGGGTTCCCTTTGCCCCCACCTACAGAGGGGTTAAACTCCCAGAGACCCCGGGGAGAAGGCTGAATGAGCCTTGTGCTCTTGGTTTTCTTCCGGAGGAAACCTCAGCAAGACACAGATCCTCAGTGGGGCCCCAGCCCTGTGAGCCATCCTCTTGTCTCCCTCTTTTGGGGCAAGATGAGCTTCTCTTTTCTGATGACCTGGAACGGTGGTCCACCCAAAGAAAGAGAGGCCCTCATTGCCTCTTTGTGATTTTTTTTTTTTTTTTGGTGAGGAAGATTGGCTCTGAGCTAGCATCTGTGCCCATCTTATTCTATTTTGTATGCAGGACGCCTCCACAGCATGGCTTGACATACGGTGTAGGTTGGCACCTGGGATCCAAACCCATGAACCTGGGCAGCTGAAGTGGAGCACGCCAAGAGCAGCCCCATGCCACTGGGCTGGCCCCCACTTCTTCATGATTTTATACGGCATTCAGCCACTCCATGATTTCTCCCTACACGCCCATGCCTCTGAGAGTGTGCGTGCACATGCATGTGTACGTGTATGTGAGTGTGAGTGTGTCCGTGTGTGTACGTGCGTGTGTATGTGTACGTGTGTGTGTGTCCGTGTGTGTGTGTGAGTGTGAGTGTGTCCGTGTGTGTACGTGCATGTATGTGTGTGTGAGTGTGAGTGTGTCCGTGTGTGTACGTGCGTGT